>NC_133771.1:173281665-173296621 GCF_003597395.2 Chelonoidis abingdonii
ACGTATGCAAGCAAGTTAGAGATAAACGAGGTTAAGTTAATCAGGGAGGATGATCCCTGTCTACGCAGTTGAGGTGTGAAAACAAGGAAAGGAGAAACTGGTTTTGTAGTGCAACCCATTCACAGTCTTTGTTAATCCTAAGCTGATGGTGTCAAAATTTGCAAGATGAACTGAAGCTCAGCAGTTTCTCTTTGAAGTCTGGTCTGAAGTTTTTTGCTGCAGGATGGCCACCTTAAGGTCTGCTTATAGTGTGGCAAGGGAGGCTGAAGTGTTCTCCTACAGGTTTTTGTATATGCCATACCCTTATAACTGATTTGTGCCATTGTATCCGATTCCATAGGTGACTGTCCACTTTGGCCGATTAACAGAGCAGAGGCATTGCTGGCATTCTGATGGCGTATATGACATTGTGGACGTGCAAGGGAAAGACCCGGTAATGTGGGCGATCTGGTAGTCCTGTGATGGGTCACTGGTGTATGATTGGGCAGAGTGGCATCGAGGGTTGTGCTATGGATTGGTTCCGAGCCTAGATTAGCTAGGTGCGGTGCAGTTACGGGTGAGAAATAGTTCAGTGGGCAAGGAATTATCTGTGGAGGGAACTGCCTGGCCACCAAGGCCTGTGAAAGCATGGGATATTGTCCAGATGGGTTTGTAGATCCCGATGATAGCGATTGGAAGGGGTTTAGACGGGACGGTATGGAATGGCGCAGTGGCAGTCCGTGGTTTCTTTCTGCGGTTTGGTCCTTGCAGTGGAACTTTCTGGGTACATGTCCTGGCTCTGTTGATCTGTTTCCTTAATTTCCTGTGGCGGGTATTGTAGTTTTGAGAATGCTTGGTGGAGATTTTGTAGGTGTTGGTCTCTGTCTGAGGGGTTAGAGCAGATGTGGGTACCTCAGTGCTTGGCTGTAACAAGAAGATCGTGTTGATGTTGCCCGGATGGAAGCTGGAGGCCATGAAGGTAGGCATAGCAGTCGGTAGGGTTTTAGTATAGGGGGTGGTGATATGTGACCATCACTTATTTGCACTGTGGTGTCTAGGAAGTGGAACCTCCCCGTGTGGATTAGTCCAGGCTGAGGTTTGATGGTAGGATGGAAGCTGTGAAATCGTGGAGGAATTTTTTCCAGAGTCTCCTTCCCATGGGCCAGATGAGAAGAATGTCTCAATGTAGCATAAGGTAGAGAAGAGGGCGGAGTGGACAAGAGCTGAGGAAAGTGTGTTCCAATTGGTCGGGCCATAAAATTTGGCATATTGTGGGGCCTGCGGGTCCATAGCGTGTCCAACTGATCTGAAAGATATATATTTCCATCCAGCAAATTTGAAATAGTTGTGGTTGTGAGGAGATAAGGCACAGCCGCAGCAGCAGTGGGTTGCTGTGGCGCAATGGCATTCATCAAGGGAATACTGGTTTCCTAGACCAGCTTTGTACGTTATACACTCTGGGTGTGGCTGGATGGCTGTTTTCCGTTGCTGGAAGGTCACCAATGGCTTGGGACTTGCCAGAAAGCACCATCCTAGCCACCATGGACAATAGAGGCTCTCTAGATCAAACCTTCCCACCACACACATCACAACGTCCGATGCATTGAGCTACAGGAAGCATATATATACCTGCCCCTGGAAATTTCCACTACATGCATCCGACGAAGTGGGTATTCACCCACGAAAGCTCATGCTCCAAAACGTCTGTTAGTCTATAAGGTGCCACAGGAGTCTTTGCTGAATATTCTAAGTTATTTAAAAACACTTGAAGAGACAGGATTAAATACAGACTCACAGAGAAAGTTTAGAAATATAGGACCCAATCCTGAAATCTCTTCTCAGGCAAAATCCCCAAGCCCTGATCCAGCAAAGCATTTAACCACATGCTTTCTGAGCAGAGAAATAAGAATCCCGTTGAAGTCAATGGAACTACGAACATGCGTAAATGCAGTTGCTGTATCAGAACAATAGAGATTTTGGTCTCAATGTCACAATCTTGTTTGAGTTTGGACTACAGGATCAGGCCCATTTAGGTGTCAGTATGTGCTTAAGGTGCTGCACAAAATCTTGCAGAGATCATTGTGAAAGGCTTCTTGGAAGACTCTGGAGGAGGAGAAAGGAAGTTGTTTTGAAACAACCAGTAATTTAATGTTCCTCGGAGGGGTCATCCAGTAAAATAGAGAGTGTTGTGGCTGAATCTAGACAGGACTCGGATTTAGCTTGTTCACAGAATTACGACATACTGGGCACATCTCTGAAACTGCTATTTTGTTGTCTGCAATCTTGGCTTTCATTTAAAAAAATAAAATAAGAAGTCTCAAACTGTCATAGTTGCAAAGAAATCCCCCCAAAATAAGGATTGAGTGTAACTGAGGGAGAGACATCTAATTGAGCCTGCAGAGAACCTGAGCAATAGCTTTGAGAGCTGCCAGGTGTTAATAAATAAAATATTGACACTTCAGCTATTTCATTTTTTAGGTACGCAGGGAGAGGGAGGGTCACAGATCTTCACAATTTACTGTGAGTGATGTCTCATTCTGGTGCCACAAGTGGGTGGCATGTGGAGGTACCAACACTTCCTCCCCTCTTTTCCCCCCCGTCAAGAAGGGCCCAAGTCTAAAATGCCTAGTAGAGTCCATGGGCATATTAAAATCTCACTAAAGGGGATGCCAGAAAAGCTCAGAGGGTATGCAATGATATTTTGAACATCTGCACAATCTGTTCTGAGCAGCACTTTATTTTGATGATTCATATGGATGCATCTGATTTGGGGGGCAAAACCTGAAATAGCAGCACCACCTTTTCCCCTACAATTGGACTGCATTTAGAGACAGATTGCCACACCCTCTACCCTGCACCAAGGCTGAGTATATAGCAGACAGTATCCTGCCCTGCCAAACCAAGGAACATCAGCAGCACCAGTCTTCAACTGCTGCTGCAGCCTCCAGCCACCCTCTTTCTGCAAAGAAGTTTGCCTAGTGAATTCCAATTGCCATTGTCTTCTGCTTGCCCTGTCTCCAAAATGCTCCTCTGCACTGCTGGAGCACACCTCTAGGGCACCGATGAGAATGTTGGTACTCCTGAGTGGGCTCCCTGCATCCAGTCCCCCTACCCTGTGCAGTGGAAACATACCGTTCTGCTTCCTTGGCTTAGTTACTTATGAATAAGGTTCAGGACATGGCTCAGAGATCTGTGTAGGATCCTATTGAAAGGAGTCAATTCAGCCTAACAGACTAAACCAGAGGTTTGCAACAAGGGAGTGTCCTGGGGTACACAGTGGTCTTCCAAGGGGTACCTCAACTCATCTAGTGATTTGCACACTTTTACAACAGGCTACATAAAAGCACTAGCGAAGTCAGTACAGACCAAAATTTCCATACAGATAATGACTTGTTTATACTGCTCTATATACTATACACTGAAATGTAAGTACAATATTTATATTCCAGTTGATTTATTTTATAATTATATGGCAGAAATGAGAAAGTAAGCAATTTTTCAGCAATAGTGTGCTTTGATAGTTTTGTATTTTTATGTCTGATTTTGTAAGCAAATCATTTTTAAGTGAGGTGAAACTTGGGGGTATGAGAGACAAATCAGACTCTTGAAAGAGGTACAGTAGTCTGGCAAGGTTGAGAGTCACTGGAATAAACAAGGTATGTTTCCGAACCATAGCGCCACCAGTATTAGTGTTTGTATTATTAGACAATAAACGTCAATGCATTTCATTCTTGTTTTAATACAGTGGCTCCCCCATCACATAACACACAGGAACATTAGCACTCATCATCTTTTTGCAGGTAATCATCTTGTTCCATATAATTATTAGCCCTTGCTTCATGGATGGAATGATCTATTTAAATCAGTCCCCATTAAATTAGCCCACACTCCCTGAAGACTGCTGCCGGCATATCCTGTGCAAGTGGAGTCTTGAAACTGTAGGTTCCGTTTCAGAAGTGATTCCAAAAGGAGCTGAATGACTTGTCCCAGGCTGAAGTCCGCAGTGCTATTCACCTTCTAAATAAATGTTACCATTTAAGAAAAAATAAAAGGACATTCTTTAAGGTTGTGCAACCACAAGTGCATCTTCTTCTAAGCAGGGCTCCAGCTGAGCAGAATGACCTCTTCTTGAGTAAACAAGGGGATAAATAATTGTAATAGCTACCAAAGAACAGAAGTGAGGGCAAGTTGCCCTTATTAAAGTTGCTGTTTCAGCCTTCTTTATAAGAGAACTTTCCCCCCGTTTCTTTTGTGCTTGATGCTCTGAGATGTTGAGGGTTCTGAACTCCCACTGAAGCCCGCAGCAGTTGAGGGAGCTCAGCACCTTGCAGGATCATGTCCTATTTAACTGATCAAGGGTCAGGTCTAAAAAATGAGTAATGGATTAGGGTTGGGTTCCATATGCAAATAATGGATAAAGAGAAAAGAGTGATTTAAATGCACACGCAAGTCCATATCCTGGCTTTGATCCATGTGTGCAACTCCTGCTGATGTCAATAATTTATGCTAATAGGTGGGACGTGCATAGACACCTACAGTGGTCACTGTCAGGGTTTCAATCTGTATTCAGAGGTAATGTTTCTTTAGACTGGGAATTATTGCAACTCTACTGAACATTCAATACTCTGAAGAAATATTTCCTGACATAATGGAAAGCACAAAAGGAAAAGTTAATAGGGGCTACAGAAAAAAAGTTATCTCAGCATTGAAGAAGGGAATAGTCAAAGTAGAATGGGTGCGCCAATGCTTGTTGCCTGGTGACACCTGAGAAAGACAGCATCCATGACCCATGCCCTCCTTTATCATTTTACCTATGTCATGTACTTCTATATCAGATATGGACTGGTCACAGGGCTTCCTTCTGAGCAAGAGACACACCAGATGTGTTCATCATAAGATCCTTTAATGCTCTGCCAGGTATGGTTGAGGTTAGTTTAAATAAGGTATTTTACACAGAGTGCCACCTACAGGCTGAAGAGTATAATGTAGTTTAACATTCCATTACATCTTCCCCTTTAAGTTCTACATTCCTACCATTTACATTATATACACTATCACACTGTCTTTGAAGCTCAGTAAGTATCAGTCTGTTAGGTATCTCTGAACCATACTGATTTTCTAATTACACAACACTAACATTTAACAATTTGGTTGTCTAGTTGTTCACTAGTTCTAATGACTGGCTATCGTTGTTTTGGAATCCTTGAGTCTTCTTCCTGTTCTGCGTCTGCCATCTGTAGAATTTGATCTGTTGATTGTTCTTTTTGAGGAACAAACTGTAGATGTCAGCAATTTCTCTTGAACTCTCTATTTGTTGGTCTCACTCATATATGAAAGAATACTGTGGAAAGGGATCTGGGGGTCATAGTGGACCACAAGCTAAATGTGAGTCAACAGTGTAACGCTGTTGCAAAAAAAGCGAACATCATTCTGGGATGTATTAGCAGGAGTGTTGTAAGCAAGACTCAAGAAGTAATTCCTCCATTCTACTCCACACTGATTAGGCCTCAACTGGAGTATTGTGTCCAGTTCTGGGTGCCACATTTCAGGAAAGATGTGGACAAATTGGAGGGAATCCAGAGAAGAGCGATAAAAATGATTAAAAGTCTAGAAAACATGACCTATGAGGGAATATTGAAAAAAAATGGGTTTGTTTCGTTTGGAAAAGAGAAGACTGAGAGGGGACATGATAACAGTTTTCAAATAAGTAATAAGGAGAAGGGAGAAAAATTGTTTTTCTTAACCTCTGAGGATAGGACAAGAAGCAATGGGCTTAAATTGAAGCCAGGGAGGTTAGGTTGGACATTAGGAAAAACTTCCTAACTGTCAGGGTGGTTAAGCACTGGAATAAATTGCCCAGGGTTGTGGAATCTATATCACTGGAGATTTTTAAGAGCACATTAGACAAACACCTGTCAGGGATGGTCTAGAAAATACTTAGTCCTGCCATGAGTGCAGGGGACTGGACTAGATGACCTCTATAAGTCCCTTCCAGCTATGATTCTACGATCTGGGTGCTGAATTCTTTTTCTTTATGACAGTTGGAGTTCTCCATCCTTTTCTCTATCCAATTTGACATGAACCCAGTCACCAGGTTCTGGAACCAGCAGTTCTCTGAGTGTCATCTGTTGTAACATGTTTGTAAACTCTTTTTCCCGCTTTGTATCTAGTTTGGCTACTCTCTCCTTTTCTAGCCACTTTGGAGATAGATTCTTTTCCCAAGTTGGAACAGTAGTTCTGAGTAGTTGTCCTCCCATCAGGAGTTGTGCTGGACTATATCCAAGGGCTCCTTTTCGTGTTGATCTGGAACTCAGAAGAGCAAGGAATGGGTTGTCTTGCAGTAGGATTTTCTTGGCTGTCTGTACAGCCCTCTCAACCTCTCCATTCACTAATGGGTAATGTGGGAAGCTAGTAATATGATCAAAATCATATTTCGTTCAGAATTACTTAAATTCTGCATCAGTAAATCGTGGTCCGTTGTCCATTACAAATCGTTCTGGAATAGCAAAGTGAGTAAAAGTGCACTTCAGTTTCTTGATAACACTGCGACATGTTATGTCTTTCTAGTACACTATTTTTATATACCTGGAAATAATAGTCCACATCAACTAGGTAATGATGTCTTCTGTATTTTCATAAATCTGCAGCTCTTCCAAGGTTTCTCTGGTAGAGGTGTTTGTACACTGTCTGGTTCAGCATTGTGTCTTAAGTTGATTTGAACTGGATCTCCTTTCAAAACTCTTATATAATCAAATCCTCCATCAAGTTCTTCCTCCCTTCTTATTAGGTCCATCGTGGCTGCCACATTGCAGCTGAGAATGTTGTTGGGCTTTGATCATTTGATCACATGTGCTTTAAATGCAAAGCTTTTGTCTTTGTAAGTTGTTTCTGTGGTGAACTGACCCATGCAGTTCAGAATACCTGTAGGGATATTTACAGCTGTGTCAAGTGACTTCAGCTCTGGAAGGAGTTGAAGATGATTGTAAAACCCTTCTGAGATGACGGTGACATCAGCTCCTAAATCAATTTTAAAGTCAATAGTCTGGCCATGAATATTGAGTTTCAATCTCCATGCAGGCTTTATGTCATCACAAGTGATAGATCCCAGAAACAATTGCTCTTGATTGTCTTTAATCTGCGTTAACTCCCTGACTGCGGTGGTGTGGAAAACAACAGAAAAATGTCCATATTTCATGTATTTACTACATCTTGTGCCTCTGGCTGAACATGCATCATCTCTTGGGATATGACTTTCCACACCTTGTGCATGTAGGCTGCAAGTTGTCCCTCTTGGTCTAGGAGTTCTCTCTACTTGCCTCAGCAGTTTTATGATAATGAATTTTAACACGCAAGTGCCTGTTTACATTTTCTAAGCTAGTTTCAGGTTTTTTAAGTTTCACTAGGCTTTGCTGTTTCACCACTTCGGTCTTTTGCTATTTGAATAGCTGTGGCTAAGGTTAAATCTCTCTTCAGTTGTAGCTGCTGTGAAAGGTTTTTATCTGTTAACCCAATAACAAGCCTGTCTCTGATATTTTCATGTTTTTTATTCCCCAAATCATAGTTTTCATCCTATATATGCACAGTGCTTATAAAATGTTCAGCATTTTCGCCTTGTTCTTGAATTCTCTGGTGGAAACACGCTCTTTCATAAACCACATTTCTCTGAGGTATAAAGTGTGTACCAAACATCCAGAACCCTTTCATGGTCATCTTTGTGACTGTCTTCAGTAAAGTCAAAGGATTTAAAGATATGCTCTGCCTGCATCCCCATAGCATAAATTACCTGATAACCTCCAATTTCTTTGTTGAGGCTGGCAGAAATGCGAAATCTTGCAAAATATTGTCTTCAGTGTGTCTATTCTAAAAGTTTGTCAAAGCTGAAGTTCTCTGGGGCATTGAAGAGTTGCATGTTGCTGAGATCCTGCAACCTTTGTTGCTTTATTTCTTCTGTTTGCAACCTTTGTTGCTATTCCTTCTCTCTCTGTTCTTAGTTTACTCCTGACACCATGTCATGTACATCTGTATTAGATATGGCTGGTCACAGAACTTCCTTCTGAACAAGATACATACCAGATATGTTCTTCATAAGATCCTTTAATACTTTGCCAGATCTGGCAGAGGTTAGTTTAAATAAGGTACTTTACACACAGTGCCACATAGTGGCTGAACAGTATACTACAGTTGAACATTCCTTCACAATCTACAAACCACAGAAACTTCAGCTGTCAGGCAAGCAAAGTTTTCAAACTGCAACAACAAAAAATGTTAGAAGCAAAGGTATATAACTTGAGTTTATCTGCCATAGTGGTCCAGAAACCTGTGAATTCAACAAAATAAATGAAGAAAAAGATAAAAGAATAAAAATGCTCTTTTCAACTTGAATGATCACCACTGCTCTTGCTGGACAGGATGATTTACCAACCTAAGCACTGGGGCTGAATTCTGCCCTTTGTCACCAGTGCACCTCCTTATCATCTGAAACACTTACACCTAATTTTTCAGAAGTGATTAATGATTTGGGCTGTTTCAGTATTGGCGTGTTCAGCCTGCGATGCTCTTGAGAGGCCTGATTTTCAGAAAGTAATGAGAATGTAATGAAAACTGAGGCTGAGCTTTTCAAAGGAGTGTTTAGTTTAGCGCACACACTTCTTGGAAGAAAAGATTCCAAATTTTGGCAGGGTCAGTTCATCTCTTCATCCTTCCAAAGCAGACAAACTGAGATCTATGCAGTTTAGTATGTGTGGGAATTTCAGATGAAATTTTTAAAAACAAAAAGAACAGGAGTACCTATGGCCAGCAGCAGCTGCACGCACCAATGCTCCAAGCGCGCACCTGGGGTGGCAAGCCACGAGGGGCACCCTGCCGGTCCCTGTGAGGGCGGCAGTCAGGCAGCCTTCGGCGGCTTGCCTGCGGGAGGTCTGCCAGTCCTGCAGTTTTGGCGGCAATTCAGTGGTGGGTACGCTGAAGCCAGGTATGCCTCCTGCAGGCATGCCGCTGAATCTGCGGGACCGGGAACCTCCCGTAAGCATGCCGCCGAAGGCAGCCTGCCTGCTATTTTTGGGGTGGCAAAAAAGCTAGAACTGCCCCTGCCTGTGGCATTTTAGAGACTAACAAATTTATTTGATGAAGTGGGCTGTAGCACACAAAAGCTTATGTTCAAAAAATTTGTTTGTCTCTAAGGTGCCACAAGTACTCCTGTTCTTTTTGCAGATGCAGACTAACGTGGCTGCTACTCTGAAACCTTTTAAAAACGGTTTCCTGTTAACTTTGTGTGAATGCTAAATATCCCACAATACTTTTGTAGAAACAAGTATTTGTCCTTTTGCCCTTGGCCCAATTTTCTTCACTCCTCATTATTGTGTAGTGTGTTTTGGCCTATTGTCAATCCAGCTGCTACTCTTCCTTCCCAGAATATATATTGCTTGTGTTCAGAGGAGTTTTCTGGTGCTCAAGGAGATTTATTTCCCTGACTGCCTCTGTAGCCACTCCTGTAGCTCATCAGCTACAACAGCCTCTGCGGGTGCTGCAGTTGGAGGGAATTTGGCAAATTTATTTGACCGCATGGAACCACTGACCATGCCACGACTCCTCCCTTGTCTTATCTTCAAAACTTCCTTTGTATTAAAGCAGATGAAGCTCCCATTTCACAATATGTAAAGGGTGATGGATCCTGTAGTCTCCATTTTCTGTCTCCTCACCTCCCTCTTTTCTGCTGCCCTTTGTGTGTGGTGGGGTAGCGGGGAGGCAAGGTTTTAGTCTATGCACATAAGATAGCATTATAATTATTATTAGTCTTGGATGATATCCCAGAATGACATCAGGCTCACTAGAACCCATTATAAGTCATTAAGAGGATTGAACCTAATTTAAGCTCTTTCCTAGCTGTCAGTACCTATTGCCTACATACTTGCATCTGAAATAGAGAAGATTGTTCTCCCTAAGCTAGATTCTAGTCTCATTTACACTGGTGTAAATCTAGAGTAACTCCATCAACTTCAAAAGGAATACTCTAGTTTTAAACTAATATAAACAAGATTGGAATCAAGCCCCTAATATTAAATATTCAGCTCTTCTGCTTGGCTGTCATCATTTATCCCCCATGAGGATATTATATTCGAAGTGTTTTTCTGGGTAGGATACGGAATCAATCCCAGTTAAATGGAAGAGCTTTTTCCCAAAGCTCAGTTCTGGGTGTATGGCACCACAGTACATTTGTCTATATGGGGTACTATTGCAATAACTATTGCCATCTGTACCAGAAATTTGTTAAACTCCCAAACTTTCATTTATTCATCACAGTATCCGAGCTACTTAGAAATGTCAATAAATTTAGACTCACAACACCCTTGTGAGGTAAGAAAATGTTAATATTCCCATTTTACAACTGGAAACACTGACACAAATATCCATTTAGTGCCCAGTTTTTCAAAAGTGACCTCTGATTTAATTTCTGGGTGCTTAGCATGGGACTTTTTGCTTGGATTTGCACAGGTGAAAAAGTACCTGCAGCTCTCATTGACTTCAAGTTGGAGTTATGGGTGTTGGCCCAATGTGGGTCCAGTTGGGCAATCAAAAACTGAGACACCAAAAATCAGAGGCAACTTAAAAATTCAGCCCTTGGTGATTGTTACACATGCAGACTGTGCTAGTCAGGAATACAACCCAACCCTCTGGAATCCTAATTCAGTGCATTAAAAATAAGATCATCCTTCCTCTTTAAGGGGAAGTTACCCAAAGATCTCAAAGATAAACGTCAAGGTACTGTCTCATATATTTAGCAAATGATCCTGCAAATGTCAAAAAATGTAGTGTTTGGTGGCAGAGATTACATTTCCTGACTGAGAAGTTTTTGACCATTTAATGTCAAGGAACAGAGTTTATAGGGGAGGAATGGAATATGTGTGGCTTCCCCCCATAGATAAATCACTAAGTAGTAGCCTGCTTGTAATAACAGTGTTATAGATAAGTGTGTTAGTTTCTTAATCTGTGATTATTGACTTTTCCTCTAACATGTTCTTGTGGTTGCCCTACCTGTCTCCTGAGAAGTGCAGGTTGTATTGATCATTGTGGATTTGTTAACTACTGTACATGTGAATTTTCTAGCATTGATTTTGTCTTTTACTTTTCCTCCTTTTTAAATATACCACCCTAGAGCTTCTCTTTGTGTATTTAACACAGGATCTCAGTCCCACTCTCTTTTCTAAACTGAAAGATATTTCATAGAGCACATAATAGACCATGCAACAAGGTTGTTTAATGTATACTCACTATGCATGCATTTTGCATCTCTGCTGTACCTTAAGTGATTGTTAATCAGCATATTAATCAGGACAATTGCACAGTCTGAAGTATCAGCTTGTAATTAGAAAATTGATTCTTAAAAAATGTTAAATATTAAGGCTAAATTCTGCTTTGTCTCGTGTGAATGCACTCAAGATGGGTGAGGAACGGGATTCAGTCAGCAGAACACCACACAAGAGCAGGGTCTGTACTAGTGGATCAGGCTGCTGGATCAAGACCTCATTAACTATGCAACAGGAAAGACAGTGAAATTGACTAGACAAAAAGTCATGTGAAATGTACAAAAAAAAAAAAGTTGAGAAAATAGGTCTTTTTGTCCTCCAATCTCTTCCAACTATATTAATCTCAGGTGTTATCTGTAACAATAGTAGGTAAAAAAATTTCAGACTGTAGTATGATTTTTAAGTTGTTCGTGTCCCTTTAAATTAAACAATAATAATGACAACATTCATTTTAAGCTGGATCAAGCCCTTCTTGAAAAAATCAAGCCAAAATCTAATGAACAAACAAAGCAAAAAGAAACCCCTTAAATTCTGAGCCTAAACTGTTTGACCATGTCCCTTTTCAAAGGTCTTCCACTAAACAATAATAAGTCAATAAGTTTTAAAAAAAAAATTCTGATGTGAATGACTGAAGGTCAAAGTGTAAACCATTATATCTTGGCAGTTAAAGACAAGAATAAAACCAAATGGGTTTTCATTTGGGACAGTCATCATTTCTTGTGCATCTGTGTAAAATGGGCATCAAATTAGACATTTCCAGGATGCTATTGATTTACCTTTTCTAAGTGAGCAGCTAACAAGATGAGGCAACCAATCAAGAAGTAGAAGACTACAAAAGCCTTGGAGTAAGAACATTTCTTGATACGAAGGATTTTTTTAATTGGGCAACTGTCACTTTTTTAAAATTAAAAAAAAATTTTTTTGCCTCTTTATGATGTTGAAAGAAGGCCTGAAAGGATTTAACTGAAAATTCTGCAGTTGTCAATAGTTATCAGTGTGGTGCTCTGTTTTTGTTCGATGATGATAACAGTCAGCTGCGTGCATGTTCCCTCTGTGTGCTGCCCCGGCTCTGCACAGATAGCTGACACAGCAAACCCCGAGAGAACTCCCACAGACTCTAATAAGATACAAAGGAATCCGAGCCAGGTTTATTGTCAAACAAAGCCCAGTAATAGTTTCCCGTTGACTCTACAAGACATACTACGAATTTGTGCCCCCTGGCAACAGACCGGCTCAGGTCAGTGGTGGGACTTTCCACTGCCCCCTAGGCCAGGCATAGATGTGCACTCCGAGACCTACTTTTATACAGTTACAGGACAGATTACTCATCCCTACTGACGTATTGAGGTACAGCCCCTTGACTCATTAGGATGCTGTCTCCTCCTTTGATCATGTTGTTTCAAACAGATCTATCTATCATGCTGTCCTTTTGACCTTGTCTTTAAGATGCACCTGCCTGTTCCTCGTTATCTCTGTGGAGTGTTCTGATGTCATCTTGGCACAGGTTCCTCTTATTAACACTTATGTGTGGGTGCACCTGCTTCTAGCAACCCTCTTCTTGCCAACTTCTGTGAGTGGGTCTGCCTCTGGCTCACAGCCCAGCTTTTGCTTAGCAATACCTGGAAACAGTGGTGGATTAACAAATTCCACCCCCCCCAGGCCCTCAAAAAATTGTCACCCCCCCCAGCTCCCCTCCGCTCCCCTGCGGTAAGCCTGGGAAGGAGGGGGGAGAAGGGGAGTTGTGGTGAGCTCGGGGGATGGCGGAGGTGCAGTGGAGGTGAGCTGGGACAGGGAGTGGTTCCCTGCCCCCCCAAGAGTTACTCCCCACGCCTGCCAGCCCCAGCTCACCTCTGCTCCGCCTCCTCCAAGCGCACCGCTACTCGCTTCTCCCTCCCAGTGCTTTCACGCAGCAAGCCTGGGAGGGAGTGGGGAGAAGGGGAGTTGCGGTGCACTCGGGGGATGGCAGCAGTGGAGCAGAGGGGAGCTGGGGCGGGGAGTGGTTCCTGGCCCTTCCGGGTCACTCCCCGTGCCCATGGACCCCAGCTCACCTCTGCTCTGCCTCCTCTGAGTGCGCCACTACTCACTTCTCCCTCCCTCCCAGTGCTTTCGCACGGCAAGCCTGGGAGGGAGGTGGAAGGTGGGAAGAGCGGCACGCCAGAGAGATGAGGCAGGCTGGGGATTTGCGGAAGGGGCGGAGTTGGGGGGAGGGGTCATGAGCAAATTTGCTGCCTCTGCAAATTTACTGCTCTAGGCCTAGGCCTTGTTGGGCTAGGCAATAATATGCCTCTGCCTGGAAGTACTTTGGTTCAGGCTTCAGGCCTCAGACTGGGCCTCTGACACAAGAGTTTATGTTTCAGGGCCTCATCTTACTACATCTGCTTGCTTCTTACTTGCTTTCATTCAACCTCAGACTCTCAGGGATGTCAGCTCTGGTCTTCCCTTATTTAGCTGGAGGACTTGTTGGCAATTTGAGAGAATGCATATTGTTAGTTTTTCACATTTTAATTGAAGGTGTCAGAAGGAAGGAGGGGTGTGTCTGTGTGTGTGTCTCTCTGTGGGGGCGAGGTTGAGAGAGAGAGAGAACATTTTAACAAGGACTTCCTTTCTTGAAAATGCTACTCAGTCATTGAAGTCATATAGGTGGTAACAAAATAAAGAAACAAATACAAACAATCCAACAGAGTGTTTTAATAGTCTGAGTATAAATTTGCTACCTTCTCAGTTGCTTAGCTTTCAGTTTATTGGCTTTGCTCCTGTAATTTCCTTATTTCCCTAATTCTGCAGTCATCATTCAGTCTTCTAAGGAAGACAAGACTGAATTTCTAATGTAAAAATCAAGCCATAAAATGCCTTTTTGAGAGGCTAGGAGGTGATGGGGGAAGAGAGAACATTTCAGGCCTCCATATATTGTAAAGAAACATCCTGGGCCATCTTTAACACAGAGTTCTGTAAAATAAAACAGTAACTTGTATTGCACTCTCACTATCAGACATATTAAAGCATACTGTAAAAGGCTATCTTACTAACATCAGTAAACATGGTACTGTAACGTAAATAAAAACAGCAATGGTGAGAAGACTGAATATTCCATCCCCAAGTGCCTGCTTAAATGGGCTTTGTTTAAAGAAGACACTCTCTTTATGTATGTAGGTTCTTTTTTACTATTTCATACGCCCAAAAGAAGAATATAGAGGACATGACTGTGTCCTCAGATGTTGAGAAGGCATTTGTCATGGTAGAGTGAGAGTGTTTATTTGAAGTGCTGATGAAATTTGGCATGATAGGTCTTATTATAAAATCAATCCAATGGATTTCTAGTTCCCTCAGGCAACTAGTCACAGCTAATGCTGTAGATAATGTTGTGCACCCATTTGCAAGCTAGATATGCCAGACAATGCCCATGATGATATTTGCTCTTTACTGATGGAACCAAATCCATTACACCAGTCTGGAGGGCATGGGTGATGTAGAGTGAGGGTACGTCTACACTGCACGATTATTTCGAATTAGCTTAAACCGATATTACAAAACAGATCTAATAAAATCGGTTTAGCACGTCCACAGTGGGATCACGAAATCGATTGTTTGCGTCCATGGTCCAAAGCTACCATCGATTTCAGGAGTGGTGCACTGTGGGTAGCTGTTCCTCAGCTATCCCATAGTTCCCACTTCCG
>NC_133771.1:173302006-173470482 GCF_003597395.2 Chelonoidis abingdonii
GGTTGAGAGCACAGTGCCTGATGGGGCAGAAACCATTGCCCCGGGTTGGTAGCTGGGTACACTCCTCCTCTTTGTGAATGCAGCAGCAACCCTTTGGCGCCTTTTTCCCGAGTGCAATTGAACAAACGCCATAGCACAGCAATCATGGACCCTGAGATACACAACGGCTATCCTGACGCGTTGTCAAACACCTCGCATACTGCTCGTGCTGATCTATATGAACAAATGAACTGCAAGGCAGGAGGAGGAGGAGGCGTATTTGGCTGAGCGGCGAGGACAGCGAATGACGAGATGAGGCAGACATTCTCTAACGTGGCCAGCGTTTTGGGTATGCATAACGGGGCATCTTCTACCCATTGACACGCCGTTTGGCAACGGGAAGCTACAAGCAACAGGTACTTGGTGGACGCATTTGTTTTAACGGTGTGGGCGATTCGCAGTTGGCTTGCGAAACTTTCGCATGCGTAAGAGCACTTTCTTAAGAACTTTGTGACATGCTTTCCCCTGCCCTGAAACACATAATCAAACATAGAGAGCCCTCACATGGAGAAAGCGAGTTAGGCATAGCCTCTGGAAGCTATGCATGCAGACAGGCTACCGGTCAGTCGGGATTCAATTTGGAGTGGCAATCTACTGTGGTGGCTGCAGTGATGCAAATCGCAAAGCAATCGTTTAAGCATTGCTGCAGAAAGGTTGTGATCTGGGAAACGTGCAGGTGAGAGTTGGATGGCTTTGACTGAATGGTTTGCGATGTGGTGGGCCATGATCTTGAACCCTATCTGATCTTGGCCCAGAGCGCCAGGGCCCAGTACGTAAACCAGGGGTATTTTTCAATGTGTGCAAGCACTGGTGGACACAAGGGCGTTTACCCACTCCAGTGGGATGGCCAGGAAGGGTTCATGTACATGCGTTCTTCAGGAGCACTTAGTCTGTTTTAACGCTGCAGCAGGGAATTTACTTCCAGATCAGAAGATTACCGTTGGGGATATGGAAATGCCTGTAGATATCCTTGGTGACCCAGCCTACCTTTGTGCCATGGCTATGAAGCCTACACTGGCAGCTGGACAGTGGTCAGGAGCGTGTTAACTACAGGCTGAAGCAGTGCGGTTGGTGATAGATGTGCATTTTGGCGTTTAAAGGCTCGCTGCGATCTTACTTACGTCGCTCAGACCTTCAGCCGCAAACCAATGTCCCGCTTCTATTGCTGCTTGCTGGTGTGTCCACAATCTTTGTTGAAGCTAAGGGGGACATTTATGGTGGGGTGGAGGCTTGGGATGAATCACCTGGCAGCTGAGTACCGAGCAGCCAGAGGAACCAGGGCTTATTTAGAAGAGCACGACCTAGGAGGCGCTGCGCATTAGAGAGAAAAACCACTTTAGCAAACGCAGTTTCAGCATTGGCCCAGGGTATGGGTGTGACTTGTTTGCTTCCCCTTATGACCCTCGCATTGATGGGATTTTCAGTGTAGCACCACTCCCCCTTTTTTGTTACGAGGTTGGCGAAGGCATAATTCAACAGTCTCGTTTAAAAATCATTTCATTTTCATTAAGAAGTATTATGCATCTGTTAAAATCATGTGTTTTTCCTTATACTTTTCCCTGTAGCAACCCACCTCCCCCTTTCGATGTTTCTTTATTACAAAGGAACTATAAAAAAAGGCAGGGAATTAGGAAGGTATCCATGGTGCTGTGTTTGGAAGGGAGGGGAGGGATAGGCATTAAGCACATTGTAGCGTAAATTAAGCTTTTACATCTTAATTCCAGGAGGGGTGGAGGAGTAGGTGGGTGCAGAAGCCTTCCCCCACGCGTTCTTACACGTCTAGGGTGAGGGAGATAGTTGGGGTTGGCTGCAGGGAGGTTATAAGGGCTTCAGGCACTCTGTATGCGCTCTCTTCCTCGAAGCTCCACCATGATTGGGAGGATCAAGTTTGGAGCACCGCAAGCAGAATCAGCGTTTGCATCTCGCCAACACTGGTCTTCCTGCCTTAGCCTTCAGTCGTTCAAAGTGGCATACTTTCCTGTGTTTGCTACCACATTCTTCCATCTTCTGTTTATCCCTTCATTGCGTTTGTTAATTTTCAGTATTTCTGATGATTTCATCTCGCGTCTTTTCTTCCTCTTTCCGTATTCGAGCACGCCCTCGTTTTGATGGATAGGGACTGCGAGAAATGTGAGCTGCATGGGAGGCAACCGGGTGATAAGTATGGTTGAAAGATACTTTTAAAGAGCCAATGATAGTACTCTTTCACATAGCAACCTATCCACCGTACGGCATGTGTTTTATTACAAGGTCGCGTTTTGTATCATTAAATTTTCAGTGTCTGTGGTTTGGTGTGGCAAACACAGACGGCAGGTACGGCCACGTACATCAGGCGGCGATGGTAGTAGGCGGGGGGGACTTTAAAAGTTTTGACTCTCCGCGTTCATATACCACAGTGATTCTATATGATTGCCTTGCTCTGTTAAGAGGAACCTGTCAAGCCCACCCCTCTTTTACATTCCACCACAAGGCGCATGGACTCCTATCATATCGACGTGTAGTGGATCCCCTACTTCACCCCCGCAGCACGTTGCTGGTAGCTAGGAAGATCCTGCTTGCCAGACGCTGAAATCTCGCCTATCCTCTCATCCCCCGCTTGGCCTAGTAGCAAAATTCGCATGTCTGCCCTATTTACTTCCTGATTTTCTAAGTAACATGGATGATATCTCTTCCTGAGATACCACGCAGGAGGCATTATCGTTGTTCTGCAATGACTTTTCTTTTTCAGTGCTGCTTTCAATGCGCTGCAGTACCAATGTCTTGCAAAATTGCATGCGTTGAAAAGTATACCTACCTATGGGGACGATAAGGCTGCCTTGGCAGAAATCTTCTTCATATATATAAGTCTTTGGTTCCTCCCATGATCGATTCATGGATTAATTGGAGGATTTTTCGCTCCTCCAGGACATGTTAACGAATTATCTGTAACAGTAATGGGCTGCGACTGCAGCAAAAAGCCTGGTTCATTGCGATCTAAAAAACATCTTGTTTTATAATCCGTGATTTGATTACGAATGAAGGGACAGCTTACCGGGGTCGCTTCTGGCCTTACCTGTTGGGTGTCGCTTGGGAGCGCAAGGACTCCTTAATTCTTGGGTCTCAAAAGATCTGTTGTGGGGTTACGGGCTGCTGGTGTGCTCTCACCAGGTCATCTATCATCTCATCTTCTCTCTCTTACCCGCCTCGGCTACGTCTCAGAAACGACTTGATATTTCAATCCCAAAGTCTGAATCCACGGACAGGGTGGGGCATGTAGCGCTGAACCCAAAATTGCATGTAGTTTCAGCATAGAAGCGAGCTGTTTTGGCTCAGAGGCTGACCTTCCGTTTGCTTTCTGGCTTCTGTGCCGCCTAAGCTCCTTCATTTTTTACTCTGCACTGCGGGAGTCCCTGCTGTGCCTTTTTCAGGCATAGACTTTTGGAATTCTTTCACAACTTTTTCTTCGTCTTTGGACGCAGTGCTGTGGCACTGAGTTCCTCACCCTCAGTAGCGATCGATCCAGAACCTCTGTGTCGGTCCAAGTGGCGCTCTTCTTTCGATTATCAGAGACTGCATTGTTTACCAGTGCATTATGAGTCTGTTGTGGCTCACCTGGTGTGTGTGACCCTCACGGTGGCACAATCAGGAAATGGATTCAAAGTTGCGGGGATTCAGCTTTTTCCGTTTACCTGCCAGTCATCACAGGTAGTGTCGATTGCTATTCAGGAGTCGCCCCTGTCACAATGGTTCAGAAACCAAACTTGGGAGTGGACTCACTTGGGACAGAGTCAATCGTTCCCTTCTTGTTTCTAAAAATTGAGTACGTCCTGCCTGGTACTGTCATAGCCTGCTGCTGCTCGAAGTGCCCCCGCCCCCGGTTATATGTACCATAAGTCTATGTTTTTTATTCTTGTTTCCTCCCGACTGCATGACAACAATCGGGGGGGGGGGGGTACCTGCCGAGGTAGGCTGCAGAGGGTGGGAAGAAGGGAAATTATGGGTGGGTTCTTGCGGGAGAATAATACAGCACGTTAATACACCTGTTATATACAGGCTGTTAATACAGCACGGAGTTAGCTTCGCTTTACTAATACTTGACTCTTTTAGTAGGCAGGACAGCTCTTTTTTTAGAACAAATATATTTAGGAGGAATTGACCATGGCTCAGTGGTCAATCCAAGTTGCTTTTGGCGTTGTGCCCCAGCTGATTTTAGACCAGGGGGCAATCGATGTAGCGCGGACAGTTCAGAGAAGGAGAGATAACCTATGCATTGCCGTTTTCGTCCAGCAGTAGACGGTACAGAACATGGTAACATCTGTGCTATCTTGCAAAAGCATTAATGCTGGTGGTTGTGCGCTCGAGGTGTCGCTCTGTCTCACGGCATCTGTACTCATGGTGCGGAAAAACAAAAAGACGGTCTCTAGGGGCTGCGTGCTATGTTTCTGGGAAGGGACAATCAGAGAAAAACGATGCGAAAGGACTGTGCTGCTTGATGTTTTCGGAGCAAGGCGGATGATGACGACATTTCAGAACCCCCGCGACATTAACTTAGCTCAGGGGCGGAGGATCATGGAGGGAGAGGGAAGGTGTGAGGACTACCAGCTATACCCAGTACTCAGCAGTCTCTTGAAAACTATTTGCATTCTTGGGCTTGAGCGCCCAATGTCTGTAGCTAAACGGTGTCTGCGCATGGTTCACGGAACAGTACTCTCAGTCTCTTCCCCCCCCCACCCCAGACCGTGAGAAGAAAATGCAAGGTAGAAATTCGGTTGTGTATGGTCCCCTCTGTGTACTGAAGTGCTGTGATGAGGCGATGCTGCGGCACTGAAGAGCATATCTGCTCCTCTCCCGTCGCTGGGTAGATGGTCAGTACTACTTGTTGACAGCGGAACTGTTTACCATTCACCTTTTTTTGTTACACTCAGGTGAAAGTGACGACGAGATAAATACCTGTGAAACTAATCCGAACTGTTACTTTCGAATTTAGCGCTACTCCTCTCGTCGGGGAGGAGTTCCGAAATCGATTTAAGGAGCCGTTTAACTCGATATTAATGACGACGTCGTGTGAACGGGTACAGCGTTAAATCGGTATATCGGCCATTAAACCGATTTAAAGTCGCAGTGTAGACCTGGCCTGAGACACAAAGCAGAAACGTAACATCATCCTGTGTATGACAAACTCAGATGACTCTGTGGATTCACTATTAGTTAGAATATAAAGTTAGCTTGGGCGACTCACTTATAAAGCTGGCCAGGTAACAATATGCCCCTGTGAATCTAAAGCACCTTTCTGGTGCCGCCACTAAGAAGTTGTTATTCTTTGGAGTATATATATTTTCTTCTACATTCAACTGTAGGGAATGAACCTCACTATACTCTTAAATCTATGACTTCAGATGATGGGGAGAGGTTCCTGCAAAAAAAGAAAACTCCAACAATATTAGCCTCTTTGACTTCATGGTAGATTTGATGGGCTTAATTCTAACCTTTGTTACATCTGCTGGTGGAACCTCATTGGGACTAATGTACTACCAACGTCTGAAACTAATGAACTTGTGCTTGCTTATGACAGTGGTGAATTTGCTTTCTTCACCTCAGTAGGGTTTCATAGGTGTAATAAGGGACTTGAATTTGTCCCAACCTCCATAATAAATCATATGGAATTATGGGTGTGTTGAATTGCAATAAATACACCTCTGCCTCGATATAACGTGACCCAATATAACATGAATTTGGATATAACACGGTAAAGCAGTGCTCCGGGAGGCAGAGCTGTGCACTCCGGTGGATCAAAGCAAGTTCGATATAACGCGGTTTCACCTATAACGTGGTAAGATTTTTTGGCTCCAGACGACAGTGCTATATTGAGGCAGAGGTGTAGATTATTTTCCCAGCTCTTTTCTTTAACTGCCTATTCACTGTTTTTATAGCAATGGAAATCAATAGCCTTTACCAATACAATTTCATAGGTGATTATTTTAGATACATATTTTAAGAACTGACCTCCCTTCAGGTTTTGGTATCTACAAGTAAGTCAATGTTAACTAGCATTGTTTTCCTTTACTGGATAAATTTGGTCATTTTATTTTCAAAAAGCAAAGGTTGCCTTTGAGTCTGAGAGAGAAACAAAGGAGCAAGGAGTTTATAACTAGAGATGAACCTGCTCCACAAAATTTAGATCTACCACTGAACTTTCTTCAGATTTGTCGGAGTTCTGATTCGTGGTTTAAATTAAACCTTTATAATGCTACAGAGTTTAGATATGGATTTGAGGTTCCCCAAATGTGGTCAAAGTCAGTCAGAACTTTTTATGAGATACATTGCTCGTCTTTACTCATGTTTATTTGCAACAATCCTGATTTCCCCTGTTATGCATTACAGTGTTATGCTGTGGGGGAAGGAGCATAATTAGATGCAATCTCATTGAAGTTATCGTGTGTAACTGCCACTGTTCATATGTATATGAAAGAAATGTATATGTAAGAAATGATCAAGCTCCTTTATGGGACCAAAAAGCTGAAACAATGTGCCAAAACACTACCCAAAACACAAACATAGGGCAAAGCTTGAGCAGAAGATGAACCATGTGGCCAAGGTGTTTTCTTGAATACTGATGTAGCAAATGCAGGGCCTGGGGCATTGATTAGTAGAGCTGTGTGTCTCTCTGTGAGAGAGAATCAACAGAAACACACAGACAGACAAAGAAGGATTAAAGAAGCCCAGCAGCCAGAGAATCCCTGGTAGTGTGATCCTGAGAAAAAAGCTAAAAGAGAGAGAGATGGCACTTTTGGGCTAAGTGCTGGCTGAAAGAGGTTTGGAACTGTGAACAAAGAAACTGTCTCCTGTTGTTTGAATCCTACAGTGTTCGGGGAAACAGGATTTCGTACATTCTTTGTAAATACACAGGATTGCATCAAAGAGATTCCTGGCTTTATTATTGATTTCTTCTCCTAACAGAAACCATTCTCTGATCCTGAAAATTGGCTAACTGTGAAGGTCAAAAGTGGGTAATAACAGCATCGTTTAGAAATATAAATAGTTGGATAGCTGCAGAACTCTTTAAGGAGCTGGTTGAAAATGACACAGTTAAACAATACACATTTCTGTGGCAATTTAGATACTAACTTTCTAATGAATCCATTCCAGCTTTATTAATCATCAGGCAAGACATAATCATTAGATGATTCTCTGTTCCCATCATACTCTAGATGTTCCCTGACTACTGGTTAATACTTTGCCACATGACAACCAGGGTTCATCTTTGGAGTAGAGATTAAAATATCCCTTTTAAGGATGATAAAAATAAAATAAATGTTACCATATACATATACTCTTCATTTTCAACATGAGTACACAAAATGAGCCAAATTCTGTGTAACTTCATTGTGTATTTTCCAAATATTATAAGAAACTTAAAATACAGACAGGTCTAGACAACATGGTGTTAAAAACCCAGTGACCACCTACCCTAATGTTCCCATCATCGATGGCAACAGTGGAGTTGAACTGAGAGAAGATTTTAAGAAAAAGTTTAGGGGCATTTGGGGTTTTAACAAAACAGCAAACTTTTGCCTTTTGGATTTGAATAGGAGCTGTGTATTTTGATTGAGGACAGCACATGGCTTTAAGTGTTAGGAAAATACACTGTATGTGACAGCAATGGGGGGATTACTGAAAGTGTATTTTCCCATGGTGAGTCAAGGAGCAGCCAGCTATAAGGCAGTAAATATCCGATCCTAGGGAATCTGAAGTAGATGCTATTTTAACAGAAGCACTGACTATAAAATTGCAGTGTATGGTTGGTGACTGTCACAAGCGGCAATATGAAACAACAGGCTATAGTTTTGTGTGGTGTGAAAAATAAAGTTAATTGCTCTGTGATGACTTTGAATTTGCAATCACTTTTTAGAGGTTAAATGGAAATTAGCATGGCCAAGGGAAGGTGGTGTGCATCAGGTGTTTCGTAGGAATCTTGCAAAATTTACTGGTAGGTGAAAGACGCTGTCAAATAATTAGCCAAAGAAGCAAAATCTTAGTGATCCTTGAAGAATCTACAATACACAGGGCTAAATCTGGTGTCCCTGCATTTCTCTGCAGCTGTTTCAACAGTTAATGGCCTGACATAGTGGCCACTGTCACTGCTATCTATCTACCCATACAAGGGTTTTGACTAGTCGATCTGCACACAGCTGTGGACCCACAGACCTATTGATGGTCACTCACTGGTCTGTCCCCAAATCCCTGCTCCATATTTCTACAGTGTCAGACATCACAAAGATCATTCTCTTAGCCCATCATTTTCACCACCTCACCCCTTTCTTTGCATTCCTTCACTGACTCCCCCTTCTCTATCACATCAAATATAAGCTACTTGTCTTTTTCTTTCAAGGCCTTTCACAATATATTCCTGCTGTACTTAATATCTCTTTTTCATTATTTCGTTGGTGATGCTTGCTTCTGATCAGCCCAAAATGCCAGCTTCTATTTCCCACTTATGAAATTTACGAACAAGAACCTTCATGCTGCCCCTCACGCTTGGGAGGAACTCCGAGTAAACACCCACAAAGCGTCTTCATTATCCATCTGCAATACCCTCCTCAAATACTCCTTTGCCATGATACCTACGAAAACAAAACAAAATGAAATACCGTGATGCTCTATACCTTGGCGCAACACCCAGCACCCCCATGTTCATCCTTGTTAAATGATTGTGTGGTATCCAATGCAAAGTTTGTCATGTCAGGTGTCTTCGGAAGGCTCATGATGCACTGAGCATTGTTGTTATAGGGATGTTATAGTAATTGTTACAGTAATGTTATAGGTTATAATTTAATGTATATAGTTACGAGGCTGAAAATGTATCCTCATGGCTTAAAATGAGCCCAGGCAAAAATTGTCCAAGAGCAGAGAGGCAGTTCACACCGCATCAGGGCAAGTATGAAACAAACTCAACCCAGCCTAACAGGAACAAAGGATGCTGGCTTGGGCAGCAACAAAATAATCTGTTTGAATGAGTCACCCCACTTCCTTTGGTCAATATGGGAATGCAATGAGGTAATGCTCACCTGACTCTGAAGGCGGGGGCAAAGCCAAGAGGGAAGAAAGGACATGATAAAAGGGAGAGTCGTTTGCCATGCTTCCTCTCTCGTCCACCTACATCTACAGACACCATCACACCAAGTGACTGAAGTGCTGACCAAAGGGGAGAGCCTGGCTGAAGAGCAACTGGCCAACCTGTGGTGAGAAGATCTAAGTTTGTAAGTGCATTGAAAGTGTTAAGATCAGCTTAGAATGCGTTTTTCTTTTATTTCATTTGACCAAATCTGACTTGTTATGCTTTGACTTATAATCACTTAAAATCTATATATAGTTAATAAATCTGTTTGTTTATTCTACCTGAAGCAGTGCGTTTGGTTTGAAGTGTGTCAAAGGCTCCCCTTGGGATAACAAGCCTGGTACATATCAAATTTCTTTGTTAAATTGATGAACTCATATAGGCTTGTAGCATCCAGTGGGCATAACTGGACACTGCAAGATGGAGGTTCCTAGGGTTGTGTCTGGGACCAGAGATATTGGCTAGTGTCATTTGGTTGCACAATCCAAGGAGTGGCTTACATGCCAGAGGCTGTGTGTGAACAGCCCAGGAGTGGGAATTCTCACAGCAGAGCAGGGTAAGGCTGGCTCTCAGAGTCAAGGATTGGAGTGCCTTAGCAGATTACCAGTCCAGATATCAGCAGAGGGGAATGTCACAAACACCTTGGCAAGTTAGGCTGCTATTGTGTTGAGACCACTCCTATCATGCTGACTAATATGATCTCATTGTTTCCTTGTACTCCCCCATCTGTCTGTCTGTATCCATCTGTCGTCCCTTGTCTCATGGATGGATTATAAACTCCAGGGTTCTACAAAGAGAGCAAAGCTCCCCTCTACTTTCATAATCAGAGACCCTTTCTTAAAGAGAACACATCCAGGTGTTGGCCCTCAGAAGAGCATTGCCTGGAGTCTCCATAATTCTTAGGAAGTAACACTTTCAGGTTAGGGACTAGAGCACACCTAGAGCTAGTCCTGATCTCCAGTGGGAGAAAATTCCATAGCTAAGGCCTTCCACTGATGAGATATCTCTGCCTTCTTCCTGTAAATCCGATCACGGGAGTCTGTCAGCCTAAACATCCTTGCCAATTGCAGAAGTTTCATTGGATAAGCAAAGAGATAGCTGGGTTCTAGTCCAGTTGGAGCTTTAACGATAAGGACCAGGACCTTGAATTGCATCTTGAAT
Organism: Chelonoidis abingdonii; assembly: GCF_003597395.2. NCBI lineage: Eukaryota > Metazoa > Chordata > Testudines > Testudinidae > Chelonoidis > Chelonoidis abingdonii. The sequence continues at coordinate 173,312,301 of NC_133771.1, forward strand.
TTAAGTGGTAGCCAGCATAGAGTGTGGAACATTGTTGTGTAATCTGCTGTCCTTGGTCTATCCTGCCTAAAAGATGGGCTGCCACATGTTGAACAAGCGCCAGGTAGCCTTCAGCCGCAGTGTGAAGTACACATTTTGTTAATGCTTCTCCCTTTAAACTAAAGTATTCATTTCTGTTTATATGTTATAGACCTGCCCTCTTCAGTAATCTGTTCCATTACAATTTTCTACCTGCAAGGTTCGTGAACACAAGACTGGGAAGTTTTCCTGATATTTTGCCTGGGACTGTATTGCTCAATATTTGGATCTCAGTATATACAATACTATAAAGGTTTTAGCTGTAAAGAGTGGTTTGTAAGCTAGCTCCATGGCCATCATCAAGTGAACCTTCTTCCCATCAGAAAGAACTGGACATACCATAAACTATACATTATAATATAACCTGTGAAGAAAGTTTTAAGAACACTATGGCTGAGATACAGGCTCAAGACAGCTGAGGTTATATGAGCGGGTGTGCCCCTTGTTGTAAGCATCATCTTTGGATTGACAGCATGACAGCTGTTAAAGAGCAAACCAAAGTAGCTTGGCAGAACATTTTACACTACTCAGTTTATGCAAAATACTGGTGTAACATATGATGTTTTGGAGTAACTATCTGAGTAATTACTTAAACTCCATAAATGTGGTGATATTCCTACATTGCCTGAGGCTCACAGAGCCATCTGTTTATGAAATATAAATCTGAGTGACTGTCTCATACACCAGAATTTCATGTTGTCTTAGCACAAGCTGCCTTAAAAAAGAGAAAATTGAAAGAAATATCTCTGAATGAATGAAGGCAAAAATTTTTTCTTTAAAAATTAGATATGGCCAGGAACTTTATAAAGAAGTTTTGCTCATAAACACATGAATAATCAATTTATAGCTATGATCATAATCATAATTAATAATACTTTATATCTATATAGCATTTTTCATCTGAAGATCTCCAAGTACTTTTCAAACATTAAGGACCAACCTTGCACCCTCTAAAATCAATGGGAGCTGTCTAGGGCTTTAGATGGGGCTCTATGGGGTGTACAAACCCCACACTGGGCGACAAGGGGTTAATGAATTACTGTGGGCCCACACAGCCCTGCCCCATCACACCTGCAGCAAATGCTCTATCTGGTGGAGGAATTAAAAGACAAGGAAACAGCTCATTTTGGGGCAGACCTGGAAGACAGCAGACCTGCAATCTGTGGCATCAGCAACACAGAACAGAGGGAAGGCTGAAATCTCTAAGGTAATTGCCCCCAAAGGCCCTCTCTGAGGGAAGAGAGACCCCAACTCTGCAACAGTCAGAGAGGGAAGCATTCCCCTCTTCCCCGCATATGGACATTGGTAATCCCTTTTTTATTTTCTTGGTTTGGACTGCCCCAACAGGGGAAAACTTTGGCCTGATCTGGCTCGGGGGGAGATAGGCAGTGGCCCAGGGAGGGCAGCCTTAGTTGCCCGATCACTGAGTCAGATCCCAGTGGAGTGGGAGGGCCTAGGCTCCCCTACTAGTTATGGGTTGTAGCTCTGACCACTAGGCCATGCTTCCTGACTAGTGAGGATCGTTACAGGCCTTAAGTGCCAGAGTGTGACCAACAATTTATTACAGTTAAGGCGTTTCTTGGTGAATGTTGCATCCCAATTGTTGTTATAAAGCAGAAGTCTGAAGAAAAAGTGACTGTCACCCAAAATGCCCTGTCTGCATACTGTCCTGTTTAATATTATGAAATAGAATGCATACATAGGATTGTAAAGCACTGGATCCATCCCACCAGCCCAGCAGCTTTGTAAGCACCTCTTTTGCCATACAGAGATATTGCCTGGTACAGTAGAATCTTATTCCAAGAGGCACAAAGAGAAAACATTTTGAAAATTTAGTTGCAGCAATAACTGAGAAAAGGACTGGAAATTATTTTTTTCTTTTGTTCACAGAAAAAAATGTACTTTAAGTTGCAGATTGTTTTGTGTCTTTACTTCATAAGAAACGGACTCTCTTTGTGTTTTTTCTCATATTATTAAAAGCTCCCATGTATTTTGAAGAGCACTTGATATCACCTGAATAGTTAACAATAATGACAGACAGAGATAGGAAGGAGAGCCTTTATAAATAGATAGTAAGGAAAAGTCATTCATAAGCATGATAGACATGGGCATGAGACCACTGACTGACAATTACTGTATGCCTGGAGTCCTAAAGTTATTTCATAGGCATAATAGGCCTCTAAAGTACCATGAGTGACATCCTTGCTGCATTGTAGCCAGTGGGAGTTGTGCCATTTGACTTCCTCAGTGGAACCAGGATTTCACACCATGTCATTAGAAATAAACCCAAGCCAAGTCTGAACACCCCCTTTCAACTCTGAATTCAAGAATTGAATTTTGCTGCTCATCTCTGTTTGTAATTCACCCAAGACACTGGCCATCACCTAGAACCATGGTTCTCAAACTTATTTGATCGTGCCCCCGTTCTCTGTGTCTGTAGTAGTTTATATGCCCTTCTCCCGCCACACAAGTACATATACCAATTAAAAAAAAATCAACAGGCAACTTTCACTAAATATTAAAAACAGTAAGACTCTGATTCAAACGGCTCCAACGATCCATTGTAATAAGAGCAAAAGCAAAGCTGCGACTGTGGTTGATGCTTACAATTAAATATGCACACAGCATCAGAGCAAACAGATTAATGTACAGATGTCAATGACTTTATATAATGCCATGCAAGCTTAACAGAAATCCGTCAAACTGCACAGCCCTATCTAGAATCAAATGCACTGTGCCATCTGAGGACCTGGTATGTCTGAAGGAATCAATGTTGCTAGTTATTCATTGCTTTGGGTAAGTTGTTCCGCCCCCCCACAAGCTTCTCAAACCCACCCCAGAACACATTCTGTGTCCCCTCAAGGGGGTCCTGCTCTCTAGTTTGAGAACCTCTGACCTAGAGAACTATATCTGTACATGGACTAATCCTGGAGAAAATTTTGGGAGAAAGGAAAAACGCACACAACCATGTATTTTGTGTGTTTGTCTTGCTATTGTAAGTAGTTGATTTGAGTAGATGCTCCCACCCTGGCTCCCTCATAGATAAATGGGGGGAGGGCACTGTTTGTTTTTCAGGTATTTTTGCTTGGTCTTGAAGTAAAGTGTTTGAGGTACTGCAGTCTATTGCCACAGACATCACTGCTGATGTCCCAAATTAAACTGTATGACTTTGCTACAGAATCAAGTAGGAAGCTGCATTATCTTGTTCAGAAATAAGTGTATTTTGTACTATTGCTGTAGTATATAGCAGGGATTTCCAAAGTTTTTTCCCTCAGGTCCATTATACATCTGTCAAGGAGAGGGACCCCCGGAGGCTTGCACAGCCTCCTGTCTCACTTAGGACCAAGGCCAGCAAGAGGGTGAAGGGGCCAGGCAGGTGCAACAGCCAGCCTCTGCAACGCTCTCCACCTCAGCAGCCCACTGAGTGACTTGAGCTGGTCACCAGGCAGCCCTGCCCCAGTCAACCACTCAACACCCTGATGCGCCTCACAGGCACCCCCTTCCAGGGAACAGGAGAAGGGTTTGGGGGCTGCCAGTGCCGGGAAGAGGCAGGTGTTTGGGCCAGGCCCAGCTGTTATCTTGCCTGTCCCGATCATGGGATTGTAGACTCCAGGCAGAAACAGAGCAGCATGATACTTCAGGGGGCCCGACAGCCACAGATAGCGGAGTGTGGTGGCTCAGAGTGGGAATGGCTTTCGGGTTACCGTATTTCAAGTTCCCAAATAGAGGAGAATTGGGGGGAGGGGTACAGTTGTGGGGTTTTCGAGGTGTCTGTGTACCGGGAGAGTGTATTTGGGTGGGTTTTGGAGGGGGGTATTTGGATGGTGCTGGAGGGGGTACCTGCAGCCCCACACTCAAGGTGAGGGCAGTGTTGCGCTCCCTATCATGGTCGTAGGGGGGCAGCTGGTACAGGCCCGAGATGCAGTGCCTTCCTGTGGGCCTCTCCCCCTCTCGGAGCCCTGTTACCCCTCCTAGTCAGATTCTGAGGCCCCACAGCAGGACAGGCAGCCCAGCTGCCTGGCCAAGAAGTGCTTGGCGACTCTGCTTACAGCCATGAACCCTCCAGGTTCCCTCGGAGGTGCCACCTCTCTGGGCTGGCCCCTTCTCCTTACCCACCACCCAGCGTCTCTGCTTCACCTTCTGCTGCTCCGGCCCTGGGGAGAGGCCATCGGTGACTGCCATTCTGTCAACATATGCAGTTTGCTGGGGGAGGGAGGGCGGCAACACCCCCATCCTAAGTCCCCCCAACTCTGCTTATGCTGGACCACACAGGACTGTGTCATGGCCTACCTGTGGGCTGTGGCCCATGGTTTGGGAACTGCTGGTATATAGCAATACCCCGCACAGAAATTTCCTACCTCCAAGACCACAGCTCATGAGGGAGAGATTCCCCCATCCATGATTCTGTAACAGTGTAATGCTCGCTATAACGTCAGTTTTTATGGTAGTATTTTTAAACTAGGCATTAAGGCCATCTTTACTGCTCTCTTTTCAGCTCTAACATTATGTTGTGCTCTCTTACATGTGAGGATCTTTCATTGACCTGAGTGGAACTTACACTCAGATGGAAAGCAGAGTAATGGAGTTACAATATACTGGGTAGAGCTGAGAGAAAAGGCAACATACCTCCCATCTCCACGACTGCTGCTGTTATTTTCTTGTCAGTAAAACCAATGTGGGCCCACTGTGTGAGTGGAGGTTGGATTTGGGTGTTATTACAGGGAGGGCCTGCCCCTTTCCACCTTGCACTGAGACATGGCCAGTACCACGTTGGATCTTTGCACTGAAGTACAATGGATGAGTGGAAATAGATCAGTGACGAACAGGCAAGAATGATGCCAGAGGATTGGCCACTGCCTGAAACCTGTCTGATCTCTCTAGGTTTTTATACCATGTTTATCATCATGAGATCTCAGCATCTGAATCCTCCGGTCTTTCATGGAGGAGAATTGAGGCCACAGAGGGATACTTGAGCTGTGTGCTGCGTCCTTGGATTTAAGCCTTAAGGGAGAGTATTGAAAAATAAAGATTTAGTCTGGGGAATAAATATTGCCAAAAGCCTTTTAATATGAATAGTTGCTAGAAGCTAGGAAAACTTGTTACATTGAGGCCTTGACAGGAGGGTAAATGGACTGGGCCATGGTGTGAATTTCTTTCAATGTATAATGAAATGTCATTGAGTTAACTAGTGACAGCCCACAATCACTAAAAAGAGTAACTTTCACCTAAACATCATTTATGGCTTTTTAACGGGTGTTACGTTGTGTTCCAGATTCTCTCTGTATTCTATTAGAATTTCAATGATGAAAGCACACAACAGAACTTTATTATGTACTGTACAGCCTGCTAATTTTCTGTGCAACACAACAGAAATGTAAAGGAGGCTTTTAATGAAGGCATATAACTGTGTTCTGAATGAGGGTAAGGTCCATTTTACCTGTATCAAGAAGGAATGTCATGCCACAAAGTGTGTGTTACCGTGAGATAACGCAGGCCTTGTGGGAATTAGGAAACACTTAGCTTTGTTCTGTGCCTTCAACAAACCAGGAGGGATTATCTCATAATAAAGTAGCCCAGAATGTCTTATTCCTCTGACAAAATGGAAGTTAAAAATAAACAACTGCTTAATTATTATAAAAGATCACATACCCTCCCACTGAAAAGGATTCCAGTAACTGAAAATGTCTTTGCAAAATATCTGAAATATCTGTCTGTATATAATTCACCTATACATGTACCGTATAGTAATGAATATTAACATATACATTGCTTTCATATACATGTCTGCATACATACTTAAGGTTATAATATAAATATTTCAAGTAAGATTTCTGTTTAATTGAACTTCTGAATTGCTTTTAACATATGGCACCATTGGACCTTTAAAAACACTATAAATATTAATGCTGCAAGATTTAAAAAAATAGCTTTTAGCTATGTTTTATCCAAAATGTTATATTTCTGCCTCAGACGCTTTTAAAAGTATTTTGTTTTCCAAACAGTTTTGCATACCTGGGTTTAATAGTGGGATAATACAAATTATAGTGCAAAAGGCAAATGTTATTTTCTAGGCTGTTATACTGAGGCAGATTTCATCCACAGTATAACCCCTTATGTCCAAATACTTTAGTTTCCTAGTATACTGGGCATTGGACATTTTCTTAGTTATTATGGACTCATACCTGCAATGCGCAGACCACTCTGGCTCCAATCCAGTGAAGCACGTAAGCACATCATTGACTTCAAAGGGACTATTCACATGCTTAAAGTTAAGAACGTGAGTCTGTGCTTTGCTGGACTGGAACCAGAGTGCTCAGCACCTTGCAGGATTGAGCCCTCAGTGGCAAAAGCCTCCTCACAGGTAAAAATAGCCGAGCATACTTTTGTCATTGACCTTGCCCTGAAGAACTTGCATTCCAACGAGCGAACCTGTTTTAGGGGGAAGGGAAGCAAAACTCAGGTGGTTGAGCAGTGAAGTCAGGTACATGTCAGTTCCATTATTTTTGTTGTTAATGGGCTTCAGCCCTCAGTTTTGGCTTCCATAGAAGTTTGCCATAGAAAGAATTGATTAAAAAACAGAGTGAGGACATCAGGATTTGACCCATTGTTGTCTGTTTTATTTATGTTGTTTAATATTTGTATTATGTTCCTTGAGATTGCTTAGAGAGGGTCCTAAGAGAATATGATGATGGATTTTCTCTTGATTAGAGCTGGGCAAACTATTCATAGCAAACAATTTATTCCTTGAAGATACCCCCTTGGGCTGTCTGTAAGTCATGAAGGAAAAGATTTGTATTTTTGTAAGCTTGGACCCCAAAGTAAAGTTCATTGCCTGGATGTGCAGGATGGATCCCTTTGTAGAATCTAGCCCTTGTTTGTCATTCAGGTTTTCTTGGAATATAGCTAATGCAGGCATATTTCAGCCTATGCTTTGCTCATGAACTATTCACCAGGACTGTTGCTTTGAATATTTGCCATTTGTAATTTGTTAATCTTGGCTCTCTGTCACATGGCACTGTTTTTGCTCCCTAAATGCATGATTCTCAAACCCACAAGGAGGTTTCAGGATGACCATGTCACACGAATATTCTTGTGAATTGTGCGAGAACTTTCATAGGTATTTACAAAACTTTCTCTTTGCCTGAATATATTTGCAAACAAAATTCTGTTTACTTGAATGATCCCTGAAACAAATATGTGTTTTTATTTGAATGTTAGAGAATTATTTTTTGCAGTATTTTGCCCAGCTCTACTCCTAATATGCCAATTGTTGAGGGAGGGAAAGTGCCATTGAAAAAAGAAAAAGGGGGTGGCCCAGAACAACATATAGGAAATCCTTCTTTAAAGGATGCTATAGTGGTGAGAGCAGTAGCCTGGGACTTCGGAAACTTGGGTTCAGATTCCTGCTCTACCACAGGCTTCCTCTGTGATTTCTGGGTAAGTCATTTAGTCAGGGCCGGTGCAAGGAAGTTTCGTGCCCTAGGCGAAACTTCCACCTTGCACCCCACACCCAGCTAACCCCGCCCCCCCCCATGACAGCTAACTCAGCCCCCGACCCGGGAGCCCCCCCCCCGAAGCTACCCCCCCCCCACCACGGGGGGCGATAGGCTACACCTCTCGTCCCCATGGCAACTACCCCGCCCAGGAGACTATCGCCCCCTGCACGGCAGCTAACCCTGCCTGAGGATACTTCCGCCTTTCCCCGGAGGCCACGGCAAGCTCAACCCTGCTGGAGAGACTCCCCACAGCAGCTAACCCGACCCGGGAGCTCTACTAGTACGCTCGGCTCCGCTCTCTCCACTGAGCAAGCCGGTGCTGCTATAATTCTTCTCCTTGCCAGGCTGCGGCGCTGATTGGCAGAGACTGAGCTGGGCTGTGTGCTCAGCAGAGGGAGGCAGAGTGGAGGTAAGCTGGGGGCGGGGAGTCTGTTCCCACTATGTGCCCCAGTCCCTTCCAACCTTCCCCAGTTACTTACCCACGGCAGCCTCCCCCGACGACCCTCCTCAGTCCTACGCCTCATCCACCTCCTCGCATGAGGGGACTTTTAGGCGCCCCCAACCACTAGGTGCCCTAGGCAGCCGCCTAGTTTGCCTAAATGGTTGCACCGGCCCTGCATTTAGTCTCTGTGCTTCAGTTCCCCATCTACACGGAACAGAAGTAAATTCTCACCCATCTAGTAAGGAAAATTCCATATTCAGTGCCTGAAGCCACAAAGTCTTCAAGTTTGTATAAAGGGATGCAATGAACATACCTTTTGTGTCCACGTAAAAGTAATTGTATTATTAGTAACCAGAATTATTGAACAGTAATTATACTACTATTTTAATAATAGTAGCCAATGATAATTGTTTTAAAATACTTTTTACTTAACTATCTGGACGTGTATCTGCCTAAACTGAATAATCTTATTCTTCAGACCTTTGTCCTTCTGTAGTCCGTCTTTTTCCTGGCGTTTGCTTCTCCTTATCATTGTGTGATATCGAGCTCTTTAGGACCTAGGCTTTGTCAATCTATTTGTCCTGGAAAGTGCTTAGAACACTTTTGGGTGCTTTAATAATAGCAATAAACTTAATAATAGTATTAATGATCAGGGTCCATATTCTGATGTTGTTTACAGCAGTAGAAATTTGAACTCACTCCATTGACCTCAACAGAGTTCCCCTTAGTAAGTTCTTTCAGACAAGAATGATGCCAGTCTCTATGGCTGTGGTCCTGCAGTTGCTTGGGTGCAGGGTTCCATCTGACCAGTCCTCAGTGTAGGATCAGGACATGTTTGTACAGTGCCTAGTACAATAGAATCAAATCTCACTTGGGGCACATAAGCAATACTGTAAGATAAACAATAAATAATAATAGTAATTGGTGTCAATGAGAGCAAAGTCTGGCTCCAGGGATGATGATATTTTTGCTAGATATTAGGTATAACCTCTGAACAGAAACGGTCTCTCACTGGGGCTTGATCCTGCCCCCATTGAAGACAATGGAGGCCAAATGGTCTGCTGGTGTAAACTGGCACAAATCCACTGTGATTTATTGAGCAGCTCAGGTTTACAACAGCAGAATATGGGCCTGGGAATTTTGCCCACGGGAGCAGAATCAGCTTCCATATGTATTTTTTCCTAAAAGGTCTAATAAAACAAAATGCAGGAGAGGGAAATACTTGCATGAATGTAGGGATCGCACAGTGATTTCTATTCACAATAGGTGCTGCATCTGCAATTAAATTTTTCTTGGGGGAAGGAAGTTTTTTTCTGAACTCCTACATGCTTGTTAAAAGCTTAAAATAGCATAATTAGGTTGTGCAAGGATCTTGTTGAGGCTGATTAGGGAGGAAAATATGCTGTGACCACTCCTAGTCAGAAACAAAAGGCCAAATCCTGAAGTTCAACCTTACCATGGCTTGATCCTGCTCCCACTTAAGTTAATGTCAGAAATACCATTTATTTCAGTGGAAGCAGAAGCAGGTCTTCAGTCATTACTCAGCCAAAACTCCCAGTGAAGTCAGTGGGAGTTTCAGTGCTCTAGTGCTCAGCACCTGTCAGGATTTGGACCAAAGTGAGTTTTTTCTTTAGTAAGGATTGAGGTCCATGGCCACAAAGATATTTCCATAGATTTTAAAATGACATTAGGAGCCTAAATACCTTTCAGGATCTGACCTCAGTGAAAACTGATCAGGGATTTCAAAATTTGGCTCAGTGCTTTTTAATTGTATTACACTGCAGAGCCTATGTCAACAATGCGATATGAGCTGAGAAACAGTACCAAGGATTACCTTCAGTGATTAATCTAAGGGGTTTGATAAATTTTTAGCAACTAAAAAACTTTTGCACTCTTGTCCTTCTCAAAGCTGGTGTGGCAAATCTTACCAGAAAGTGCTTTGTGAAGTTCTCTGATGAGGTAGTCTCATGTACTTCACTGCAAGTGTGTTGAGCTCCTGTAAAATGAAAATACAAACTCTGATAAACGATTAGTTTGTAAAAATTGTTTTTGTTATGGTTATTAGTTTTGTTGGTTTTATGAATTTTTAGTGCTCACGAAAGTGCTGAACTTGACAGAATCTTACACTTATGTCCTTTATTCACTGAATACGTGTATAGCAGGGGTAGAAAAAGTACAAGTTTCTCCACACCTCACCACCAAAATGCCTCAGTTCAGTTTTGAGTGAGTACTTCTAGGGCTGAGACTGGAAGTCAGTTCCCATGCCCGTTCAGTCATTGGCATCTCTGCAGGAACTTCCACGATGGACCAAACTGATAGTGGTTTTGCAATGAGAACAATTTTCCTATAGTGGACGTAGACTACCAACCAGATAGCAGATGGTAACGACTTTTGCTCCCTACTAACCTCAGATAGTTTTGAATGGCGACCTAGAGGTAAAAAGCTTCACATCACATAACAATATGAAATAATGTCATTAATAAGAGAAAACTAAAGTTGTCTTAAATATTTTTTGCATGGTCATACTCTAAAAAATGCATCACTTTTACGCAGAGGGAAGGATGAAACCAGCATGCTTAATATTTATTTATGTAACACTTAATAATACACCTCTACCCCGATATAACAGTATCCTTAGGAGCCAAAAAATCTTACCGAGTTATAGGTGAAACCGCATTATATCAAACTTGCTTTGATCTGCTGGAGTGCGCAGCCCCTCCCTCACCCCGGAGCACTGCTTTATGGCATTATATCTGAATTTGTGTTATATTGGGTCACGTTATATTGCGGTAGAGGTATACTTAGCATTTATATAGCACTCTTAATCTTCAAAGTGCGTAACATCAGTTAATCTTCAGAGTATGCCTGTGAGGTACATACATATATTCTCATTTTCTTCATGATTTTTCCTTTAATATTCATGCATAAGTGCATCACATCAAGCAACAGATCTATGGCCAAACTGTGATCATGTGTATGCTAGTGTAAATCTAGACTATCGCTAAAGTCAATGGAGTATTGCTATAACCAAGATCAAAATCTGGCTCCTACGTTCCAGCAACCTGAGCTGTTATTGGACAGTCTGGTGCATCTGAAAACAAAGTTTGAGCTCATTCTGGACATTATTTTGACACTGATTTTATTTTTTTAAAAGCTAGCCTAAGAATCCAAGGGAGAAAACTTTTGCTTTTTATTTCTTCTAAAGTTTGGTTCCAGTATATTGGCCTGTGGTATTGGGGACTGTGGTCTGGACTACACTTAAAAGTTAGGCTGATATAGTTAGGTTGGTCAGAGCTGTGAAAAACACACCTCATGACTGACATGGTTATAGTTACCTCCTCCCCAGTGTAGAGGCAGCTATGACAATGGCAGAATGCTTCTGTTGATATAGCTAACTTCATACGGGGAGGGTGCTTTCCTACACTGACAGAAAAATGCCTTCTTTTGGTGTAGGCTGCGTCTACACTACAGGATTATGTCAGAACAGTCTCCGTAGTATAGACAACTCTATTCTGGCTGAGCTTCCCAGAGTGTGAGAGTGGGGTGCTGTGAAGCCCTTGTTAAGTACACTCAGTTGGATCATAAAGCAGATCTCTTGTAAGCACTATAAGCTTTGACTCAGGATACGTCTACACTGCAATAAAACACTTGTGGTTGGCCCATATCAGCTGACTCAGGCTCACAGAGCTCAGGCTGCAGGGCTACAAAACTGCAGTACAGACCTCTGAGACCCCAGTGCCCAAACACTGCAATTAAACAGCTCCTTAGCTCAAGTCCCATACACCTGACTCAGCTGACCTGGGCCAGCTGCAGGTGTTGTATCGCAGTGTAGACCTACCCTAACTGATCACTGGACACCATCAGGCCCACATTACCCTCACTGGGCCTGATTCTTCATAGTCTTGTGTAGTCATTTACATTTATACAAAATAGATGCAAGCTTCTAACATTCCAAGCTTGGGGTGTTTTATATTCATTTTGCACAGTTGTAAATGGCTACACAAAACTGAGGAATCTAGACCAAGTGTTAGTAAAGGTGATCTACAGCTCTCAGCCCTTTGGTCCTCTGCTGTATCATCCCCTGGAGACCAGAGGCATAATGAGATGGTATGGGGGACGGCAATCATCTATCACAGCCCTTCTGTGAAGGCAGTGCTGGATGTGAACAACAAGGCAAGCACCATTGGATCTTGGCCTCCTTGCACTCCCCTGGCGCTAAAAGCAGCACTGAACTAGTATATAGTGTATCCTTCAGTGAAAATACCAGTTTGGTACTTTTGAAACAAAACACAGATGCGGTTGTCTTGTTAAGATAGAGCCTGATCCAGCAAGCTCTTCACATGCAGGCATCTTATTGACTTTAATGGGAGTTCTGCTTACCCAAAGGGCTTGCAGGATCAGGCCTATAATTATCTAGTAGCAAAAATACTTAGGAAGACTCTTTCAATTCCAGCAGTGTATTTGTCTGCAATGTTGTAAGCTCTCTAGAGGAGTCCTTTTGATTCTTTCCTCTTTAAAATTCTTCATTCAGGCTATTATACTTAAGGTTACTAGCTCAGTTGCTATTACAGGAAGTCAGATAGCCTTTCCCTGCTCACTGATAACCTTAGGCCTGGTCTACACTACGCTTTTAACCAATTTTAGCAGCATTAAACTGATTTAACGCTGTACCCGTCCACACTACGAGGCCCTTTATATTGATATAAAGGGCTCTTTAAATCAGTTTATGTACTCCTCCCCGACGAGAGGAGTAGCGTTAAAATTGGTCTTACCATATCGGATTAGGGTTAGTGGGCATTAGATGGAGAGAGGCCCACAGGCAGGGACTCAGTGCCAGTGCGGAGTGGAAAGTTTAAGGAGCTCAGATAAGCCTACCAGAAAACAAAAGCAGCAACGGAAGGTCTGAGCTCAGGGTACTCGCCATAAGACATGCCACTTCTCACGTGAGCGTGCATGCATTTTAGGGGGCTGCGCCCCACACACCCACCCCTGTCCGATTCTGATGGGGTGGGGTTTGATAATCTCAAACCAGGAGCTGAGCGATTCTCAGCGGGAGTGGGGACAGACAGAGTGAGGGAGGAGGAGTTGGAGAAGCTCGACAGTGAAGGCAAGCACACAGACACTCCGTTACCCCAACAGCCGAGCTTTTGTTGACCAGACGGATTACCCTTCCCAGCCTCCGAGCCATACCCAGACAGTGGAAGCAATGGATGATCATCTGCGAGTGTTAGTCCCTGAGTGAGATGTAAATATAAAAACATTGGTTTAAAGCAAGCATTTTTAATACGCATTGATTTGCCATGATGGCTTGAGGATGCCTAGTCACGCCAGTAAAGTAATGGAAACAGCTTTTTAGCATGTCTGGGGATGGAGCGGAATATCCTCCAGGGACTCTCCATGAAGCGCTCGTGGAGAGGTGTACTCCAAAAGCCTTTGCAGAAGTGTTTCTGGGCAACCGGCCCTTTTCATCCACACTGGGCTAGACGACCTATTACACATGCATGCATGTAAAGTAAATTCAGGATATCATTGCATGACGGAAAAGCCTAGCTGCGTATGATGGTCTCCAGGATTTGCTGCGCATCTACAACGAAACATACCTGTTCCTCTTATCTTCGCTAATTGTTATCTCGCGAAGTTGATATCATCGTCATGGTAACCTGGTTGAGTTACATCAGGAAATTTATTAAGGGTACAGAATCGGGCCATTTTCCTACTGGGCTAGTTGATAAAAAATGTCACTCCTTGCACGTAGCAGAGCGGAGGAGAGCGAGGAGAAGAGCGATTAGCGACTGGCTTTATTTGCCGTTTGTCTAGCAGGAATCTTTCATTGCTTACAGCCGTCGTGGGGGGAGGGGATGGTGGGTGTTAGCACCTTGATCTTTCACTATCGATACCATGTCCATGGCGGCGGGAGAAGTGGTCCTTAAGTAAAGCTATCATCATAGACAAATTGGATGGGGGGCTTGGCTTCTGCTGGCTCGGCCATGTTACACAGGAAGAAGATCGAGGCATGTTGTATATCTAGAATGATGGAGAAGCGAACGATCAATGTGTTTACCATGCGCTGTGATACGTGAATTCTGTATGTCGCCGGACCTACGTGTGAATCTCTTACACCAGAGCCGCTAGGCACTCATATTTAGATGCAAAATGCGACTCTGTTAGTAAATTCCATTGGTTATGTAGAGGTGAATACGTTTTGTTCACTGTGAAGGATGGTTAACCGAATTTGTTCTGTATCAATGTATCTTTTTAAATATTCTCTCTCTTTTTCTCCTCTCTCTATGTGAGCTGCACACTTTTCAAGTCTCTCTTTGCCTCCGAGCGTATCTCAGATTAAGGTGGTAGGAAAAGAAGACTTGAGATGAAAATCGTTTTCTACGGAATCCAGTGGAAGTACCTTCCAAATGATAAGAGCTCATTTGAATGAGTTGGAGAAGGACGGTAGCAAGTCAGGAAAAAAACAATCAGCCCGTTGAACGCTGATGAGGATAGCCAGGCCCCAACCGCGTAACAGGTGGGGCACGACACATGAGTCCGAATAGGGGACATTCGAGATGAGAGGTTGGCAGCAGGAAGATCAGAGGTGTTAGGCAGGGAGATCAGCACAAACCGCGTGGCGGGATGCAACGCTGGAGCTAGCTGCCGTGTCAAACTGATCATCCTCTGACGTCTGGATGGGATCTTCAGGAGAGCAGCGGGTCACAGAATGCGCTGCAGCACCTGTGTAACCACCCTCACCACTCCCATATTCATATCTTCCTCACCCAGATGTAAGAACGCGTTGGGGGAATGCTTCGTGCAACACCGCCCATCCACCCCTGTAGGACAGATACATCAAAAGGCTGTTCATTACATGAAATGTGTTTAATGGCCTTTCCTTCCTCTGGTCCTCCCAAACCACCCGGATTCTTGTCAGTTCCCTGCTCTTTTTATAATTACTTTTAATAATGAATACTATATTTTTAAAGATAGTTGACTTTATATCTTAAGCAAGCGTGTAATCGTAAGGGGGACAGATCGAGGCTTCGCTTACATAACGCGGGGGGTTCATGAAGGGGGAAACAAAACAGCAGTCACCCGTACCCTGGCCGTGATGGAAACTCGTATTTTCACAGCTTCTCATAGAAAATGCGACCGCTTCTGGTTTGCTCTTCTAATCACCCTGGGTTGGCTTGGTGTAATCCGGCAGCCAGGTTGATTTGCTCAGCCTCCCACCCTGCATAAGGTCTCCCCTTACTCTCCCAGAGATTGATGGAGCAACAGCAGCAGCAATAACATAAAAGGGGACATTGTTTGGCTAAGGTCTGAACGAGGTCCAGTATTGTGCGCCAGCGCGCCTTTTAAACAGCCAATGCACATTTACCACCATCCCTAGACATGCTCAGCCTGTGTTGGAAACAGTCCTGAACCCACTGTCCAGGCTGCCTGTGATGGTTCATGAGCATGCATCAAGGGGTAGGCTGGGTCACTAGGATAACTATAGGCATTTCAACTCCCGCTTGTTGGTTTTTGCGTCTGGGAAGTAATTCCTTGCTGCAGCCGTATTAACAGATAGTGCTTCTTGAAGACCCGAGCTTCATGAACCCTTCTGGCCATCCAAATGGATGTTGGGAAACGTCCCTTGTGGTCCACACCAGTGTTTGCAGCACCATTGAAAAGTACCTTTGCGGTTTATGTACTTGGGTTGCTGGTGCTCCGGTGCCAAGATGGGATATGGGTCTCTCTATCGCCCCCCCAGTTAGGAATCCAATTTGAAGGGCCAAGCCAATCCACCTATGACCTGCACGTTTTCCAGAGTCACAACTTTCGTAGCAGCAGAGCTTAATGATTGCTTTGGCTACTTGAATCACAGCAGGGACCTTCCGGTAGGATTTTTCCCACTCCAAATTTGATTTCCGATGACGGTAGCTGTTCTGGTGTTGCAGGCTTTCCAGAGGGCTTTGCCACTCGCTTCTCACTGTGAGGGGCTGCTCTCATCTTGGTTTATGGAGGTTCAGGCAGGGGGAAGCAAGGTTCCACAAGTTCCATTGAATTCTGCCCTTACGCATGCGAATAGTTTCACAGCCACTGGGAATACACCTTGCACATATCTGTGCAAACTTCTCCACTCATTCTGGTGCTTGGTTTCCCAGGCCAACAATAATCGGCATTTCAGTGTCTGAAGAACCTGCCATTACCAGCCAGGTATCTCCACAAGTGGCAGGGCCTTGCGTTTGGAGATTAAATTCTTGTGTCCACGTCCTATCCACTCTTCGTTCGCCGCGCTGCCTTACGCCGCCTCTCCTCACCTGTGGCTTTGGCAGGTTCCGGCCAGCTAGACTGCACGAGAGGATGGCACGGAGGTGTTTAACATGGGTCCACGATGTGGTATTGATCTGAAGCAGGGTCCATGCTTGCCTTGGGCTATTTGGTTGTTGCACAGTATCAACCAGGAAAAAGGGCTCGAAAAATGGGTTGTCTTGCTGCCATTTCACGAAGGGAGGGTGAGCTGTTTACCCGAGAACCACCGTGACAATGATCTTTTGCCCCATCGGGCCAACTGGCCTTCTAACCCCAGAATTCAAGGGGCGGGGGAGACTGTGGGAACTATGGGATAGCTACGGGATAGCTACCCACAGTGCAATGCTCCAGAAATTGATGCTAGCCTCGGACCATGGACGCATACCATCGAATTAATGTGCTTAGTGTGGCCGCGTGCACTCGACTTTACACAATCTGTTTTACAAAACCGGTTTATGTAAAATCGGAATAATCCCGTAGTGTAGATGTACCCTTAGTGAAGTCTGTACCAATTTTAGTTTAGACTTCAGTCTGCTGTAAGATACAGACAGTACAATTCATAGCAGTAACCAGTTTGTTGCCTGCTTTTTCTACTTACATCCCCTGTCGGGGATCAAATTTACTTAAGGCCATGTCTAGCACTAGCACTTACTCTAACACTAACAACATTACGTCTACACTAGCACTTAGTGAAAAAAACACTCCCCTGAGCGACATAATTTTTGCCAGCATAAGCACTTGTGTGCACAGTGCTATGTCGGCAGGAGATGCTTTCCCGCAAACATAGCTACAACCACTCATTGAGCTGGTTTTACTATGTTGATGGGCGAGCTCTCTCCTGTCGGAGTAACACGGTTACACGAGTGATCTTACAGTGGTACAGCTGTATTGGTACAACTATGTCGTGGCAAGTTTGTAAATGTAGACATGGCCTTAGCTTGTGGGACTACTTCCTTCATTTGAATAGTCCAATGCAGTTGAAGTGTTACAAAGTCCATGATTGTGTTTGCCAAGTCTTTCCTTCCACCTTCTTACTCTGTCCTGTCATTTCTTCAACCGCCTTTAAGATTATCCTGGCAACTTGATATAGTCAGGGACAAAAAGGGGAATTTTTTTCTTTCTTTTAAATACATTTTAGTGGAAAAAAATCAACAGAAGTCTGTGGAATGACTCAGCGGAAAAAAATACAATCAAATCAGCAAAGTATCTTCAGTAAAAATAATGTTTATAACAAGAAATGAAAATGAGCTAACAAATATTTTTAACCTCTCCAAAAAAAACAGAAAATGTCCCAAGCTGGGGTTTAACTTATTCCTAAATGATCTTGCCCCAGAGTTTAATCTTCCTAAAAGCATCCTCCATATTCTATCTTTCAAACAGGCAGTCTTTTATATACCTTCCCCTGAGCACCTGTGCAAGGTGAAGAGAAAGTGTTGCTGGAATTAACCCTTTTCTCACTGAGGACTCACTATGCACTCTGTCACAGAACCTTATACTGGCTTAAGCAAAACAACTGAAATTAACCTACAGGCTAAAAGCTGCTGCAATTTGGGCCTGAATAGCTGAAGTTAGTTCAGAGAAATATACTGTACTTTCATCTTCCTGCACTGGCAAAGCCTTTTGTGCTGCAGTGGGATACATCATAAGAAAAAGAAATCCCCCCCTGAGGAGAGCAGCTGTACACTGACATCTGCTTCAATCAAAGGGCATGTCTACATTGGCACTGTTACAGTGCCAGCAGTTAAGAGTGCCTCCCAGAAAGCGCTGAAGGGAAACTGCTGTTGTGTGGTCACACTGTCAGCTGCCTGTTCACACTTGTGGCACTTGCAATGGTATTTGGAGGGGTGCACTTTGGGCAGCTATCCCACAGAGCATCTTTTCTTCTTCTGCCACTTAGACTTGTGGGAAGATGGAGCGGGTTGCGGGGCATCCTGGGTCCTGTCCCAATGCCTTGTGATGCATCGTTTCGCATCCCAGCAATCCCCGTGCTTCCGTCTGCATTTGGCACCATCTTTCAACAGTTTGTGTATTGTGTGCCATGCCACATTCCTTTGAGCTGAATGGATCCCGAACTGTTAACCAGTATGCTGCTTGCTTAAATTACAAAGGCAAGAGGAGTGCAACATTGATCTTGCCACATGTAGTAGCTACAATACAAGATTGCTTGTGGTATTCACAGAGGTGCTGACCACCGTGGAATGCTGCTTTAGGGCTCAGGAAACAAGCACTGAGTGGTGGGATCACATCATCATGTAAGTCTGGGATGACGAGCAGTGGCTGCAGAACTTTCGGATGAGGAAAGCCACATTCATGGGACTGTGTGATGAGCTCGCCCCAGTCCTGCAGTGCAAGGACATGAGAATGAGGGCTGCCTGTCATTGGAGAAGCATATGGCAATTGCACTGTGGAAGCTGGCTACTCCAGACTGTTATCAGTTTGGAGTGGGAAAGTCGACCATCAGATTCATGTTGGTGGAAGTGTTCAGGGCCATTAATCACATCCTGCTCCGAAAGATCATGACTTTTGGCAACGTGTGACATTGTGGATGGCTTTGCATAAATGGGCTTCCCTAACTGCGGAGGGGTGATAGATGGCACACATTCCAATTCTGGTACCAGACCACCTAGCTACTGAGTACATTAATCACAAGGTGGATTTTGCAACGGTTCTCCAGGTGCTTGTGTATCACCGGGGGCGTTTCACAGACATTAATGCAAGCTGGTGCGGAAAGGTGCATGACACAAGCATCTTTCAGAACACTAGCCTGTTCAGGAAGCTGCAAGCAGGGACTTTCTTCCTGGAACAGAAGATCACTGTAGGGGAAGTTGAAATGTCCATTGTGATCCTGGGAGACCTCGCCTACCCCTTAATGCCATGGCTTATGAAGCCATACAGGGGGCAAATTGACAGCAGCAAGGAGTGGTTCAACAACAGGCTGAGCAAGGGCAGAATGACTGTTGAGTGTGCTTTAAAAGCCTGCTGGTGCTGCCTCTATGAGAAGATGGACCTGGCCGATGACAATATTCCTATGCTTGCAGCCGCATGCTGTACACTCAATAATATTTGTGAAGAGAAGGGTGAAAGCTTCACTCAGGGCTGGCCTGCAGAGGCTCAGCGCCTGGAGGCTGACTTTGAAAATCCAGAGACCAGGGCTATTAGAGGGGCACAGCGTGGGGCCATAAGGATCAGGGATGTCTTGAGGCAGCAATTTGAAGCTGAAAGCCACTAATATTTGTTGCTGTGCTCAGGATTGCAGTGCTTGTAATGCTAGGAGGTGATTGGTGGACATGATGCAATATGGGGGGTTAACATAATTGTATGTTGCTTTGCAGCACTCTTTTTGCTTTCAATTAATAGAATAAAGATTGCTTTCAAACCAACACAATTCTTTTATTGAAAGACAACAACCAGAGGAGTCAAACAAACAAAAAACATCAGCAAAGAGGGGTGTGGGGGAGAGGAAGTTACCAGGAGGAGTCCCGGGATGGCTAAAGATTTGTGTATGTTCAGGGATCATATCCAACCTTCTCCTTTGGAGTACAATACAGCGGGTTGTACTGTACTTCAGCAGGCCCAAACTGAAGAGGGATGGGTGTTGAGTGCAGTGTGTAGCGGGAGTCCACAGTACTGGACTGTGAGGGGAGAGGAGCGGAATGCTGCGGGTATAGACTGGAGCCAAGAGGTTGATAAGAGTGTGCTGGCAGTGTCTGGGGAGTGCATGGGAAAGAGTTTTGCGATAGCAGCTGCACGGGAGGGCAGGCGCGGAGCTGCTCAGTTTGAAGAGCTAGTATCGCCTAGACTATGTCTGCTTAGCGCTCCAGAACCTATAAGCCACTCCGTGGCTTTATTCTGGCATGCCTCATTCTCCTTTCAGTCCCTCTTCTCACTGTCCCACTACTCCTTCAATTCCTGTTTCTCGGTGCTGGAGTGCATCAAAACATCACACAGAAAGTCCTCCTTGGTGGTTCGTGGCCACTTTCTAATTCTGCACAACCATTCAGTCGCCAATAACAAAGAGGGAGGCTGGGCTCCCAAGGTCTTCTCTGTGAAGTTTAAACATCTTACAGAAGCAGTATTTGCAACACAGACAACACTAATTCAGTGCTTTAAAACACAGCTATTACTCACACACCTGTCACTAACTGGCTGACCCCAGACAAGCACACATGAGCCACAAGGCCCCCAAAATGGTGAGTAGCTACAGGGGCAGGGTAAATCACTGTTCCTAGACCCTGCTGTACACTGGGCATGTGGCACTTGTGGAGAGTCAGCACTGGGGGGGTGGGGCGGACTGATAATTATTCCTGTCCCCACACTTTCCACAGGCTGTGATATCATTGTGGAAGATATCTCGCTGCTGAGGATGAGCAGGGATTCAAGGGAGGGTCTTCTCCAATCCTGCAGCTTCTACCCTGGTCCCTATGCGGCTTGCTTGTGTTCAGCAATGGTCCCCCCACCAAACCCCCACGATAGCATAGTGGTGCGGGGAAGTTACTGTTAATGGGGTAAGAAACAAAGCAGTTTTGCTGAAGAACCTGTGACACAGGATTGCCCAGTATTGCCACAAGAGTTTCCTGGAGATCTGACGGAGATTTCCATGAAGTGAGGGAGTCGATCAACAGCCTGTTCCGCCACTCAGACTAGGCATGCGGAGGGAGACAAGCCTGCTTTCCGCAACCCTCCTGCCCCCAACAACTTGCTTCAGCGATTTCCAAAATCAGATCCACTTACCAGAGGCCTCCTCTCCTGTTTGTGTTTCACCACGATTCGACTGCTGTGACTGGCTAGCCTCCTCCAGGGTAGAAAAGAGCTCCTGGCTGCATGCATCTTTGGTCTCTGAGTCATCCTCTGTCTCTGGGTCCTCCTCCTTGTCCAAGAGCTCCTCTTCCTGGCTCGGTCCACTTTCAACTGGCATGCAAGCCACCGAAGTATCCACAGTGGTCTTCACAGTGGAGGTGGGGGTCGCCGCCGAGTATCGCATCCAGCTCTTTGTAGAACTGGCAGCTCGTGAACGCAGCACAGGAGCAACAGTTTGCCTCTCGCGCCCTGCGGTAGGTGTTCCGCAGCTCCTTCACTTTGATCCTGTACTGCAATGGGTCCTGGTCATGGTCCCTTTCTGTTACAATGCATCGTGAAATCTGTCTGTAGGTATCATAATTCCTACGTCTGGAGCACAGCTGGGACTGGACATCCTCCTCTACGAAGATGCAGATGAGGTCCAGCAGCTTGGCATTGCTCCAAGCGGGGGATTGCTTTGTGCATGGAGCAGTCATGGCCACCTGGAAAGATGCACTGAGACCACTGCACACATCACTGAGCAAACAGGAAGGGGACTTTCAAATTTCTAAATGAATTTACGGGGTGGGTATGACAGTTGGTCACCTGAGGGCAGGGCAGTAGAGTTCAAACCAATGATCAGAGAGGTGAGAACAGGCATTGTGGGACAGCTCCTGGAGGCCAATCAAAGCACTGTAATCACCCTGATGTCTACACTGGCACTGCAGCGCTGTAGCCCTGGTGCAGAAAACTGTACACCTCTCATTGAGGCGCTTTTTTTAAAGCTCTACAACAGCGCAGTTTCTGTGCACTAAGTGGCTTGGCAGTGTGTACTCCTGGGGAGTTACAGCGCAGAAAGCTGCTTTACTGTGCAGAAATTTGCCAGTGCAGACAGGGCCAAAGTTTGTAGAGTAGACATCGCTTGAGTTAGTGTATGAAGCTTCTCTGCAGAAGCCACAGCAACAGATGCTGATGAGGGGATGTGCCAAATCAGTGAATCCTCTCCCTAGCTACCTTTGGCACTCCCCTTTTCTTGTCAGCACCCCTACTTTTCCCACAACCTTGTCCCACATCAGGGGCCCTCATCAGGTATTAAACTTGTATCATTTTAGTATCAATTTGTTGTTTGCAGCTCAGCGACCGCAATGAATATTCTTAAATAAAAGAGACAACCACCAAAAACCACAACAATGTCCCCAAACAAACACATCACTGATGCATAAACATCTCAAAACTTTACAAACTCTCTGTATTAAACATAAAATTTATTTCCATTAATTTCTGATATGTACCATGTTTTATAAAGTTGATTATGCTTCTAGAATAAACAGCTCCTCTTCAGCAATGTCAGTGCATGAAAGTGATATTGAATTTTACATACTGCAGAAATATAATCAATGTAAATTCAAGTTATATTACGTACTTTGAAACAGTACAAGTTATATTATGTACAAGAAAGAATTGTAAAAATGAAACTTTCAAGATGCAGGTAAGAAACCACTGCTGAAAGCCACAGCAGCCCAAACACAGACAGCAACAAAGGAAACCAGGTGCTAAAATGCATGCTATTATCACTGCCCCAGTTTCAGTATGGCTCCACCACAGCCCTCTGGTGCCTTGTCAGTTTCCTTCTTGAAATGCTTAGAAGTGGGGAGAAGGACGACATGGCTGTGAAGAGAGGAAGCAGAAGGAAAGGAGGACCAGATATCAAAGTAAAGACTGGGAAATGTCAATTGAAACTGGTTATTTTTAGCTATGAATTACATAATGGCCAACAGGGGGATCCTCCTGTGCTGGAGAAGTGCATAGTAACTCCTACATCATTGTTCGTCCTGGTTTGAAACAAGTGGTATAGCCAGGGAGAGAGAGATCCCTTGTGATCTCTAGCTACTATATCAGCTTCTTGGAGCCATTGGCAACCAGCATCATTTAGAGGAGTCTTTGGGGTCACTCCGGAAAGGTGCAGCACAAAACCTAGCCCTATTTTTATAAATGAGTACAATGATATTTACCACCTTCGTAGAGCTGCTAATGAAAAGAAAGCTACATAAGCGTTTATATAATAAAGTATTTTTATTAAATACATTTTTACACTCCTTTTAGGGATCCAGATTGACCACTGAAAAATGGTTATTCTTCTTTACTATCCTATACAATGTTCCTTCGTGCTGTGAGAATGTCCAGTAATCTGGGAAATTTGGAGAAACATGTTAGCTACACTTTGGTAAAGGAGACATTGGGACAAATTCTGGCCTCTGTTACACACATGCAAACTTATGCTCCAAACTTGATCACTATTTCCTCAAACAATGCATGGTTCCTATTAAAAAGTAAAAGTTATTTGGGGCACAAAACAACTCCCTTTGACATGTTTAGTTTAATCTTTTCCTTTTGATCACTTCACCTTGACCACATTTCCTAATTGTTGCCATATCAGAATCATAACCTTCGTTGTAGCCAATAGTATACTTCTAAAGTCTACATAAATTCAGAGCTATAATTATAATTGGGACTCTTGATGAAATTAAATAACCAATTAAGCCCTTTCTCTGTGGTTTATGATGGCCCCAGAGAACCCCCTAATGGTATTGCAGTCTTATTATGTACAGCTGGAGATACATTATTCCTTACATTTCTGCCAGCTGCGACACAGTTCAAATTTAATTTTCCACAATAAGGGTGAAATTGTGGCCTGACTGAAGTCAATAGTTTTGACTTTGACTCCAGTGGGACTAGGATTTCACCCTATACTTTGGTCACATTTAAATGATCATATTTTCTGTGCAATCTTAGTGTCTGCCACTATTACATTATTGTGAATTAAATTTGAAAACTGTGGAAGAGATTTCATTCAGGTTAGCATTTGAAATTTGTCACTGGACCTGTTTAACTTGTAGATCACTATTAAAATAATGGACTATCAACCCTTCTGTCACTGAAGGTAAAACTGATCCTTTAATTAAAATTAGAATGTGCCTCGTTACTCCAGATATGTGTAAAGGGAGAGGTAGCTGCAAGAAGCAGTCCCGATGCAGAGACTGGACACAATTGCAGTCCCATTGCTCCTGACTGCAGAGATTGCTTCTGTCTAGTGCACCTCCAAGTGGGAAGGGAAAGAGTAGAGCCCCTGGCTCTGCCTAGGCACCAGCCAGCTCGCTTTATGTACACGAGAGAGTGTCCTGGACCCGCAAGAGGCACAACAGTGAATCCACTTTGCCTGCATGCCTAGAAGCTAAAGCAGAATCACTCCTGGAGCTTCCCTTGGACAGAGGGGCCAGTGCCTACAAGGCACAACTGAGCCCGTAGTTTCTTCATTGAACAGGGTATTGTGGTGTCTGTTAACAAATACAAGATCCATGGGTCCTATGCATGCATATCCTACTATGTGTTGTACCTCATTCAGTGCACCAAATGCCCCAACAACAATTATGTGGGTGAAACCAGATAATCACTACACTCTTCAATGAACTCACTCAGAAAAATAATAAAAGAGAAAAATACCCTATCAGTGTGGGCAAACTCTGCTGGAGACTAAAAACCATGGTCTTAAAAGAGACACTGGCTTTATGGCTCAGTGCAACAATTTGCAACACACCCTACTACCTGCTCACCCTTAATTGCCCTCTTTATTTTAAGTGGCCTCCTACAGCATGTGTGAACCCCTTATGCTTAACAATATGTCCCACCTTATATTTAGCTTGGACACTCTGGTTACCTTCTCCAGACCTGAGGAAGAGCTCTGGGAAGCTCAAAAGCTTATTATTTCCACAGAAATAACCGAAGTTGGGGCCAATAAAAGATATTACCTCATCAGCCTTGTTTCTCCCATATCCTGGGACCAACAGGGCTACAATAACATTGCCAACAACAAATACATGTGTGACATTTCTGGCAAAAATGGAGAGGGAACAAAAATGTAAAAAAAAAATGTCATGGCTGTAGCCTAGTACTCTGCATCCCCTCTACTGGCCTTCAAGATTAGTCAGAGATAGGAATTTAAAGGACCCAAAATCCAACCACTATTCTCGCTGTATGCTGTTCTCCAAGTCCTGCCCAGCTACAGCAGAGCAAGTAGCCACTGCGCTTCTGAGATCTGGTTGTGCTCTGGGACTCTTACAGAGCACAAGGTGGGAGTTAATACTCTATGAAGCAGCAATAACTTTCCACATATTTTACTGCAGATCTTTGATAGTTCCGGGAGGGAGGGAGGAGCATACAGCTTGGTGCAGTTCCTCCCTCCATCCTGGCCCTGCCCTTTTTTTGCACAACTCATTGCCCATGGCCATTTTGTGGGGGAACAGGGCAGCATCACTGTAATCATTTTCCTGCTCCACATAGCCCATCAGTTGCTTTCTCTGTGATATTGCGCCTCTCTATGTCACTTGGCATGGGGCAGCAGAGGTGTCCGTATTAATTAATAACGAAATATATTTCAGCTACTAAAACAATAGGTAACAAGCACGGATGAGACAAATGCAAAATGGCACTTTCAATGACACAAATTGTAAGGCAGTATTATACATTTATCTGGCAAAGACTCTTCTGTATTATTAGCTGGCTCATGCTCAAATGCTATTACAGGAAGTCAGACAGGCTATCCTGACTCACTGGTGACACTGAATACATTTATACACATTTTAGTTTAGGCTGCTTTCTGCTGTGTGACCACAAATCCATGAACAAATCCATCCTGTGATGGGCCTGATCTTGCAGTCAGTGGGAGTTTTGCCTAAGTAAGGGCCCTATGCAGATATCTGGGTTTATATCAAGGTTCTTATTTGGAATAAAACAATGCATTTTGATATGAGCTGAGCAACTAAAATGGGTTAACAACCCAGGCAGGCCACAAACTTAGTCTGCATAGTGGTTAGATCACAGTTGTTTCCCCTGTGTTAGATTCTTTTGTTTTTAGAGACACAGGACCCACCCAGCAGATTCCAGGGCATTTGGGAATGACAGTTATGTGAGTAGCTAGCAGGCGGTGAGCATGCATCCAATACTTCCTGTATCATCTACTTACAAGTGACAAGTACCAAAAAGGTACTACCTGTGAACCCACTAATTGCATCACAGTGCATGAGGACTGCTTTGTGAGGAAACCTAGGAGAAGGGCACTCACATACATAGTCTATCTGGCACATTTCAGAAGCACAAACTTTGCTCATCAGGAGGCTGCTTTGGAGGAAGAACAGTATTTAGAGATCTTATTTATTAAATATCAGGTTTAAAATCTAGTGAAATGTAATAGAATACTGGGTAAGTTTTTTGTGGTTTCTTTTTTTTAATTTTTATGTTTCCTGGAAGTGAAGGTGGTTTTTTCCCCCCTTAGTTTAGAATGTTCATTTTTAGAATTTGCGGAGGGAGGAAGACTGGATCCACAAGGTTTGGTTTTGTATCAAAAACTGATGTTATGTATCAGAGTAGCAGCCGTGTTAGTCTGTATCCGCAAAACGAACAGGAGTACTTGTGGCATCTTAAACAAATTTATTTCAGCATAAGCTTTCGTGGGCTACAGCTCACTTCTTTGGATGCACAGAAGCTGATAATTTCTCAAAGAACAAAATACAATGTTTCTAACTTCAACAACATGAAATTAATTGTCACTTTCAGGTTCAAAATCCACACAGCTGGCCTCTGTCCAGCAATGTGTGCTGCAAGGCAGCATCTGTGCCTGCGCAGCGTCTCAGTGACTTCTGTTTAGGTGCCTAAATTAGACTGGTATATTTGGGTCATAAATAAATAGCCTAATTTGTAAGGATGCTGATCCAGGGTTTCCCAGTCTTCATAAAGTCTGAGTGTGCAAGCTGTATAAACTCCATAAGAAACAGGGAAATCTGCCTGCTCTTCAATGCCAATAATGAGTGTTGGTAAAAATTAAGGTAAAAATATCTGTGCATGCTTAACTTTAAGTATGCTATCATTCCCAAAGAACCAGGACCTTAAATAAGCACTGCAACCCTCTTATGCTGTAAGTCTTGCCTGGGGAAACATTAATGAGTCTGCAGTAAAAGGGTTTCATTTGGATCCCTTAAATTCAAAATTCTTTCTTTCCACATGTGCTTATGTCTCAGGGAAACCTTCCTCACCTAGCCACGTTAGTGTGGACTCGTAACAGCGGGGAAGCCAATCCAAGAGTGCAGATTCCTTCTTGGTTATGTCCCCCACAGAAGGGGGTACCCGAACCTCGGTTTATCCACATCAGTGTCTGTACCCCGGGCATAAATCGCTCCCCCAAGCCCTATTTACCCGTCCTCAGTCGTGCCCTAGGGCACAGTTTACCCTCTTAAAAGTCCCCCCCCCCCCGGTTATCCGAACCCCTGATTATCCGTGCGGGCCCTAAGTCACTGTCAACCCCGCTTATCCGCCCCCCCGGGCCTTGCCAGCTCCCCCAGCACCCGAATCTTGCCTCTGCCCCCGGCTGTGAACTGCCCCCTTAGGATCGGGGCGGGGGGGGGATTAACCTCTCCGCGCCCAACCCTGAACTCCCCCAGCCGGCCCGGGAGCGCAAGGCCCCTCCACAGAAGCGCTGCCACGGCTCGGCCCAGGCACGACCCCGAGCGGCCGCCACGGGAAGGGGCCCTGCAAAGAATGGGGGAGCGCGGCCCCCGCCCCGCCGTCAGCGCTGCTCTGCGCCCACCCACCCGGCGCTGCTGAGGCGCCCCTGTTTGCTGCGCCCGCTCGCGCTGGAAGCAGCCACTGGCTTCTCTCCCCCGCCAAAGCAGCTGTGGCCGGATCCAGAGAGCCGGTTCCCTGGGCCGGGCCCCGCGGCGTGGGCTGGGAGGGGCAGAGCTGCGGGGGGAGGAGCCGGCGTCGCCGCCGGATGCTGTGAGGAAGCAGCTCCGGCTCCCCTGCGCTGCCGGCCACTCACCTGGGCGGGCAGCGGCAGCAGGAGGAGGCGCAGCCGGTCGGGCTGCTCCGATCCCCGCCCGGCGCGGAGGAGGCCATGGCCCCGGGAACCTAGCGGGGCCGGCGCCGCGGCACGTCCCCTGGTCCCCGCCCGCTGGGGAAGCCGGGCTCCCCGCAGCCCCTGCATCGCCGCGGCCTAGGACTCCCGGGCGGCCCGATCTCGGCGCAGGGCCTGCCCGCCCGCAAGATGTCCACGCGGACGCCGCTGCCCACCGTGAACGAGCGGGACACCGAGAACGTGAGTCCGGGCGGGCCGGGCCCTCGGCGCGCTGCGCTGCGCTCTCCCTCCAGCTCCCGCGCTGCCCCCGCCTTGCACCCCGCCCCGGCTTCCTTCTGCGGGCTCACCCAGCCCAGGTACCAGCGCCCGGTTAGGCCGCCGCCGCCTCCCTCCCTCCAAGCCCAACTGGGCCGCTCCCCCGTATGGCGGCTCCGGGCGGGCCAGGCACCCTTCAGCCCTTCCTCCTAGGGCCGTGCTGGCCCGGATCGCCTAGTCCTCCGGCTCCCCTCGTCCCTAGGCCAGGCACCAGCCTTGTCCTGCACTTCTTCCTTCCTCCCTCCCACAGTCTCTGCGTGAGCCAGGCACCCCCCATGTGCCCCTTTCCTCCCCCTGCCCGCCACACTGAGCCCCTCTCTTCGACCCATTAGGCTAGACAACCACCTCTGACATACCCAAGCTGGACAGTTACTCTTGTGCATTGGCTGTCTTGTTCAGGTTGGTTTGGACTGTCCTTGTGCATAAGGAGAGTTGGGTAGAGTCTGCATCTCCCCACACCAGCAGTCAGGTTTGGTTATGCCCTTCATTGAGGGCAGGTCTGTGCTAGGTCAATGTAATTTAGGTAGCTCTGGGATGTGGAGAAGAACCCTCCCCCCCCCCGCCCCCCCAGTGACGCAAGTTACAGCGACTGAAGTGCTGTCTTCACCGCCATTGTGTTGGTGGGAGACGCTCTCCTGCCAACATAGCTTCCGTCTCTTAGGAAGGTGGACTAATTTATGCTGACAGAAGAGTGCTCTCCTGTGGGCATAGAGCGTCTTCACCAGACACGCTACATTGGCACAGCTGCACTGATGTAGGGCTTCTAGTGTAGACCAGCCCTCAGGCTTGGCCTAGCTGCACGGTTTCTTCTCAAGAGGCTGATTTGCACCCTTTATCTATTCTCCAGCCCCTCCATACACCACAGGCAGGAAACCTTTTATGCTCTTTCTGCCTGGGTTGGGCATGCTACTCCATCTTGCGTTCCTTAGGTTGAGCTGCTCTCACTCTGTAGCCCTTTGGGGATGGGTTATTCTTTGCATTCCCCTTACTGTACTTCCTCTGATGCATGTTGTTCCTCTGAGAGAGGCTGTACCCCTTTGACTAGTACTCCACTGGGCTACTTAGCTGCATCTCCATTTGTGTTCTTCTTAAACATCCCATGATCTTTGTCTCCTTGCTCCACCACCGAAGTGCTGCCTTATAAATAAGGCCCTACCAATTTCACAACTGTGAAAAATGCATCACGGACTGAAATAAGCCCTTCCCCGAGAAGTCTAATTTCCTTCTGTTGCTAGGAGTGCCCCAGCCAGGGGGCTCCTAGCTCCGGCTGGGCTGGGGAGGGACAGGACTTGTTCACCCCTGCATAGCTGCTTTGGGAGTGGGGTGGGGTGCGGTGGGGTGGGGAGAGAGCTCAGACCCACCTCCAGGAACTTCCTGTGGCTGCAGGAAGCTATACAGAGCTGGACTCTGAAGGCAGCACAGAAGTGAGGGTGGCAATCCTGTGGACCCCCCCCCCCAGGTTTGCGACCCTCCCCACAATCCCCTTTTGGGTTAGGACCCCCAGAGTTACAACACTGAAATTAAACAGCTGAAATGTGAAATTCACCAATTTTCAAATCCTAGGGCTGTGAAATTGACCATAATGGACTGGATTTGGTAGAATCTTGCTTACAGAGCAGAGACCTAAAATAATACTGGCCACCATAAAGAGGGTGGATATTTCCAATATTAAGCTTGTTATGTGGGAGGGCAGGGTAAATGAGAGGTTTTAAAAGATTTGACTTTATGTATATAAATATCTTATGTTCCTTTCCAGTGGTGACGTTTTATAGATCTACATAGTGGAGGTAAATGTGATGTGAAACTTTTTTTGTTGGGGTATGGAATAGAGGGATGCAAACCTAAAACAAATAGTCTAGAAAGTATCTATCATTAATAGCTATTAGGAAAGTAATAGAAGGGGTAGAAGGAAGAATGGAGACAATATACAAGATCTGGCCTTATGTCTACACATACTGTTTCTGTTGGGCAGATATGGTTATTAGGAAACTGGAGGAGATGTGAGTGGGAGCAAGATACATTTTTATTTATATTGCAATAGTATACAAAGTCCCTAACTA
Source organism: Chelonoidis abingdonii (assembly GCF_003597395.2). Taxonomy (NCBI): domain Eukaryota; kingdom Metazoa; phylum Chordata; order Testudines; family Testudinidae; genus Chelonoidis; species Chelonoidis abingdonii. The sequence continues at coordinate 173,342,658 of NC_133771.1, forward strand.
AGATTTGGGCCTCATTGTGCTTCACAGAGTATAAACATATAGGCAAATATAGTACCTATTCCAAAGAGTTCACAGTCTAATATGAAATAAGAGACAGGTAGTAGGGAAGGCAGGACAAAGGTAACAGGAATAAGATCATGTGGTTACATAAATTAGTATAATTTAATTCTGTATCTGAATTTTTTAATGTATACAATTCAGTGAAACTTAACTGGCATAACAAACCATACTAGCTGTAGCCCAAGTGTAAAAATATACATTAATATAATTAATCTATTCCTTACTGTTGAACAACCGATCTGTAACAGATGTCAAAGAAAAGTGAGCCCCTTCATATCATGTCACATCACATGGTATAGTTGAAAAATGGTTTAGTTGAGGTAAAGGCAAAAGAGGAGAAATAAGTTTTGTAATTATAAATACCATTCCTTATTTATTTTAAAGTTCCAGGTCTGTAGGTTCTTTTTGTCCTGCAGAAGACAAAATGTGGGGTGATGGTGGAGGTTGGCCTTTTCTTGCTTGCTTTGGTAAAGCTAGTAATGGCTTTAGCCATCTTACTGACACAAAGGCCACTTAGCCTCCCAGTCTGGAAACTCTTTGGAATTCCATAGTCAACTTCAGCTGAACTTTTTGGATATTTTTAGTGTTTTTTGTGTTATGGTAGCACCTAGGAAATGCAGCCAAGGATCAGGGCCCCATTGTGCAGTGTACTGAAGAGACAAATAACAAAGATATCAGTCCCTGCCCTGAAAGGCTTGCATTGTAGGTGTCAAGCAGCATATAACAAGTGCATAAAATCACGTGGGGGTAGGGTGGAGTGGAAGGATGAGATAAGAAAATGAACAGAATTGAGAAGAAAAATAGAAGGTGCAGCTTGCCCCTTGTCTAACTAATGCCAGGTAGAGAAAATTGCAGACCTAATGGTTGGTTGATTGCAGAGAGGTGTTTTAAGAAGGGATATAGAGGAGAAGAAGGTAGCTTTATGAATTTTGAGAGATTCCCCTAAAGCTTGGTGGTTGAATGAGAGAACATGATAGTTGGAGAGGCAGGTGGGATGCCTTTTTGATGACAATGAAGGCTTGACTATTACTCCTGGGGGAATGCTGTGCCACTGCACATGCACAGAATTTATGTCCCCTGCATATTTCTTTGCTTTCCTGTAGAAAAATGACTTTCTGACTGGAAAGCAAAGGGAAGCCACAAGAACAATCATGTGACCTCCCCAGCAGTATGTTTCAGGTTCCCCGAGTAGCTGACAGAGAGGTAAATCACTGTGGGGCAAGAGGCAGGACTGGGGAAGACCTGGCTGTTGGCTCCTTCCCTGCGCTGGGGTCAGCTGCTATTCCCTGCTGGACTGGGAAAGATGGGACTTCCTCTTCCCCTGCACAGCATCCAGGGCCAGGTCAGTCCTACCTCCAGATTTCTTTGCTGGTGGCAGGAAGCTCTGCAAACCACTCCTCCTCCGCTTCCTGCACTCATTGGTTCTCAGCTGCAGGGAGAGGGATTCCTGTACAGGGAGCTGCTCCCCCATCTGCCCAACCTCCGTGCATTCAGACCCTCCTGCTGAGCCTCACTCCTCTACTTAGAACCTCCCCCTTGATGAATCTCACTCCCCCTGCACCACCCTAATGAGCCTCATGCGCCTGGATCCCCACCCCACTGAGCCCCAGCCATCATTTATGGCTCTACCCCACTGAGCCCCACTCCCCCAGCATCTGAACCCCCCCCCGAGGTCCCCACAATCAGACCCCCCTGGCCAAGCTCTGTCCTCCCACACCTAACCCCTGCCCCGCTGCTGAGCCCCAAACACCTTAACCTGGACCTCCCTGCAGCATTCCATTACCATTGCACCCAGAACTACCCCAAAAGCCCCTGTGAATCCGCCCCATATCCAGATCCCCCAGTGAGCCACCTACACCCAGAACCCTCTCAACGCACACCTGGATCTCCCCACATTAAGCCCCTCCAAAGTTGGATCCTGCCTTGCTGAGCCTGCCTGCCCGGACAGAGGGGCAGGACCGTGGGGTGTTTCTGGGGCAGGCCGAGTCCTTGCACTGTGTGAGGGTTGGGTGCAGCCTCACCGCTGAGTTCATGTCCTGGGGGGCGGGGGCGGGGGGAGAGCTGCACAGTGATCTCCAGCCTCTGTGCAGGCAAGGAAGTGAAAGGAAGTGAAATTCTCCTGAGGAGAAGGATTAAACTGTGAAAATGGGAGTGAGAGAGATAAAGGGACAGCATGGGATGGGTTAATTGGGGTAGTTAACTATGCTATAGTTAGAATATTTTTATTGCCTGCATTCGCTTTACATGATAAGACCATATGGTTTTGGTTTGAGGTGAAGGGGGTGTGGAAGAAAATATCCTGACAAGAATTCTTTCTTTCAGTGCCTTAAGCAACAGCATGGCCTGGTTTCTGAGCCTTGCGGGTTCAAAAGTACACTGTATCTTTTTTTTCTATGCAATTTGATGGAGTGGTGTGAATATTGGCCATATCATCTCCATGTCAGATTATTTTTCTCTGTACGTAAGTGTGCCACTAGGTTGTACATGGCTTAGGTGGTGAGAACATAAAATGTTGTCGCATCTTTCTGTTGGAGATGATTTTTGCTTTTGTCAAAGTTGTACAGTATTATTGCATCCACAGAGTGGGTTTCAATGCTCTGGGGAAAAAACAGTTGTCCAGACATAGTATTGTAGAACAATATAGATGAAATGTGTTATACCTTTTTAAATGTAGGTCAGCATCTTTGTTTTTTTACAAAACTATGTCAACCAGTTTGAGTTTAGTAGCCATATACATTTAAAATGAAAAATTAATGGGACATATGGATAAAAAAATTAATTTTTAGCCTCTCTGTTAAAGGAATTCATCTCATAATTCTGTTCTTGAGTTCATGTTTTTTCAGGCAATTCTGCTGTCAAACAATATTTTGATTTCTTATTAAGTAGAAGAAAATGTTTACAGCAAAGCAAGTTGAAAAAAATCTCCACACATGACTTTAACTTTATTTCCTGACTCTGTGGGTTTTAAGGTTCATATGTAACAGTAACATTAATTTGCTTGTGTTCCACATCCTGAAAACTTTGACGTTACAAGCAATCCTAATTGGTTACACATTTAACCAGAAAAACACTGAATATGTGCAATGTTGCCAAATTATCATTGCTGTTGAGATCTTCACTTTTTCTTACATTGTGATTTTAATTCTGCAGACCTAATTTGCATGAATGCAACTTTTTGAATTTAATACTTTGTCTTTTTTTAAAAAGGAGAAAACTAATTTGCCTTTTCAAAGAATAAATTGGGAGCCTTAAAATGATTAAATTATTAGAAGTTAACACTTCATTGTGAATAGGTTAAGTTCCTCCCTGTGCTGCTGCTGTTTGGATGGAGTCAGTTTTCTATAGAACAACAGAAAAGATTGAACTTTTAACGTTCCCTTTAAATGAAAATACAGCGTTTGTAAAATACTGTGAAATCTGGCAAAATTAAACTGATCTGCTGTTTGTATTTGCATTTATGATTTTTTTCCTGGCCCCGAAGTTAAGGAAGTTGACTTTTTTGAACAGTTTGAAGTTTCAGTAAAACTTAAGGGAGTGTTTATGCTGCAATAAGTTACAAGTGTTTATTTTTTGTTTGTTTGTTTTTTGTTTTTTATGTTTTGCACTGGTTGAAGTCTGCAGTCAGAAGCTATTGTGTGAACAGGGCAAAAGCGATTTTACTACCGACCTCTCTGCAATTAGAGTGAAAATGTGTAAGCCTTGTTTTCACTACAGTTTCCCCCACTGGTAATACTGAAGGAGTTTCACTGGTGCAAGCACAATTCCTCTCTCTCCCCTCCAATTTTCCAAATGCAAACAAAGCCCCAAAATACCCTTCATGCAGATTTAAGTTACTGCTGGGACAGAGTATCAGTTTGGTGATCAGGGCAAGCAGGTAGAATGTACCATGATGTCCCAAAGAGAGTGTGGTTTGTTCGGCAATGTTCAGAAATGATCTTTCAATTCATACATGTATTTCCTCCACCTCCCTTCGCCAAAAAACACTGCTCCTCAATGTAGCCAATGCCAAGTTTCAAACTCTGGCCCTTATCCTTTAACCATTTTTTAAATGTGTGGCTATAATTTAACAGTACAGATTTTTGTTTTTCTTCTCTCCAAGATTTCAGAATCACTGGAGGGATTTTGCTAAATCTCTCTTAAAATTGCTCTGGTGTCTTCTGCCCTATATAATATACACCTTTGGGCAGTGGTAAAGCATGAAAAGATTCAGAACAAAAGGTAAATGTTTTGGAATATTATGGGCATGTGAAAACAAGAAGTTTAAAATGGAAACTAGTCTATAACCTTCACTATAGTGGAAGTTTGAAGTACATGCTATAAATAGCTTAATAGTTTTTCTTCAATTTTTACTACAGAATCAGTTTTGATTCTTTTCTTCATATTTTCCTTCTCCCCCCAAAAGTTTAATTTACAGTTAATTTATAGCATTATTTTCACTTCCCCAGTTTGTAAGTGAACTTTTTTGATAGTCTCTCAGTCCAATATTAAAGTAAAACTTTCAATTTTAACTGTAGGTGGTTTTCCTGTAATTAAATGCTGTGAAGAATAATACTGTGTGATGTCTTCTCAGGCTAGATAATTAGCAAAAAGGTCTTCTAGATACTGAGATTGTCTCAAGGTCAGTTTTGAGTTTTGTAATGGGATAAGATATTGCAGATTAGGCAGAATTTTGGCAGGTATCCCAGGGAAACCAAAGTAAGAAATTGCAAATTGTTAAAATAGTACTTTTTGCAAGTCAGGTTTCCTGTCCTATTTTCAACTTAATTTACATAAATGTGACCAAATGCATGCAATAATTATAGCTGTATAATAAGTCTAAGGTTGCTTCATTGAAAGGCATATGCCATGTGTAGGTTAATTTTGCATCCTTGTGAAGCTGAGAAGACAGATGAGGAATTTTTTTTTTTTAGATGAATCTTAAGGTTTTTTGTGTGCAAACTTTAAAATCAAATATTTACTTTTGTCAAAGGACACATGGTCACATTCATTGTAATAGGCTTCTGCCCAGTTAAATTTAGCTGGGCTACAATTAACCTTTAAGGCAATGAACCAGACACAATCAAGTAGGAATGGCATGGTGTATACTGTAGTGGCAAATCAATAGAAGGCTGTTTACATGTAAAATATTGAGTAGACTTTCTGTGCATCAGCTTGTAAATCCTACAGTGATATGCATTGTTCTAAAATTATTTGTCCTATCAAGACAGGTGATTTGCCTTCACTTTGATGTGCACCTGTATCATTGTGATTGTGAGAAGCCGTAGATAATAGAACAGATTTATATTTTTGTTGAAGTAAATACATTTTCTTTACCAGCTTTCAAGTGTTATGGCTTGCTCTTGTTCAGTTTGAAAACTTTCAGAGTATTGACCACTCTAAACTCCTGCTGAAATCAACAGGATTGGTAATTTCTCAGTACTAATCAGGAACAAAGCCCTTTTGTGAGAAATGGTTTAGATTTGAGTTATTTTATAAATACTTAATAAAATTGATTTGAAAGTGGAAACATTTATGTTTGTATCCAAGTGTTTTCTGCACTGTTTAGAACTCCAGCTTTGCAGTGCTGTGGTAATGTGTGAGGACCAAAAAGTTTCACTTCTGTTGTGGTAAATTTCTAGTTATTTTCACTGTCTTCAGTAAAGATGTATACAAAACCTAAACAAACTTCTTCAAAAAGCAAGTAGTATAAGTTATGAGATAATTTGAACTGAAAAAAAATCTGCCTGAATAGTATGGAAAGTCTCTCTGAAAATCTTCAGGTATCTATTTAACCCACTAAATGAATGAATAATGATTTCATAGTACTTCAGATGGGAAATCTTAAGATTGATAATGTTGACTGAAATACTGTAGAAAGCTTACTACACAAGCATATTTAATTTACTCATAAGTGCAGACAAATACCAAGACTGATCAATATAGAACTGTCAACAGCATTTTATGCTTAGGTGGTTGAATGGTATTGCAGAATCCACTTCTGTTTTGTACTTGCTTCGTGTGCTATATGTGAGAGTTACAAAATGAAAGGTGTTAATGAAAAGAGAAAGTAGCATTCAAACGTAAAATAACATGTTAAAATAATGTAATATGTTCCAGTTAATCCATAGAAATGAACCTAAAATAATATTTCTTTCTACATCGGTCTTTTAAACCAGTAAGACAGTAGATATGAAACTAGTGTTATAAGAAAGGACCTCATTTCAACTCTGGTACTAAGAATTTACGCAGTACTTATAGTGGAACATCTGTGGCCACCTAAGATCTTGTGGTTCTGTTTTGCAGGAGTAAGAGATGTTATTAGTGGTGACAAATTCTTATTTATTATTACAGTAGTGCATAGAAGCCCAACAGAGACTGGGCCATTCTGTGAAGCACCATACGAAAACATAGTGATAATGTCCCTGTCCTGAAGAGCTTACAGTTTAAGCACCAGTCCTGTAAACATTTAACACAGCTGAACTCTAAGCACATGAGCAGCCCCATTTAATTAATTGGGACTACTCATGCTTAGAGTTAAGATCATGCACAAGTGTTTGCCAGATCAAGATGTAAACAGAGCAGGGGTAAAAAGGGTGAAAAAAGGATACAACATACAAGCAACTGAGAGGGAACGCATCTATAGAGGGTTTGTGACTTGTTCAAGGTCACAGAAGAAGTCTGTGGCAGAGCTGGAAATTTAAACCCAGATCTCTTGAGTTCCCGTCCAATATTTTAACTACCAAAAAACCCCCATAATTGAAAATAATAACTTAAAACTTGAAGATAGCATAAGAAATGTCAGAAGATTTGAAGAAATAGATGTATTTTAATAGCAAAATAACGGTTTACTTCTTTGTAACCCCGATGAATACACTAAAATTACTGTTGAGTAATTACATTCTGTAAGCCTAAATTTCTGATTGAATTATCTCAAGTTCTTAATTTTGTGACTTAAACTGTTATTTCGTATAAACTGTTATTTCGTATGTCCTTGCATTGTTTGAACCGCTTCCATTATTCCTCCCCCAACAGTGACTGCAAGTCAGTAGTGAATGAAAAGCACACAGTTATGTATTTGTGCGTACAAAATATAATGACTGCATGGCAGTGAATATTGTGGTTTTATTGGCTTGAGTTTAGGTGACATTGTTACTCACCCACCAATAAAAATTTTATACCTCACAACACATTGTGTATTCTCTGTATATCATATAGAGAAACAGTTTTGTTTTTTTTTAAATGTTCTTGTCTTTAAACACTTCTGTTGGTATTACAGCATGTTACATTTCCCCCATATAAAATGATGCTGCCTTTGTTCCAGGAAGTCCAGTTTTCACGGCTTAGCGGGAGAAAAGATAACTAATTTTAGACTTTAATAATACAAAATATTTTTTCCATATTTAAGGTTGGACTTGTAAGATCCAATGTCTCTGGACCTGTTAAGGGCAAGAGCTGAATCCAGTCCAAAAATAACAATCTCCTGTTTCTAGCCTCTGAGGTATTGAGCTCTAAACTGCTAGTGGTCTAAGGTTCAATATTCATTATGTAACTTCAGGGAAAGGGGGAAAACAAATAAAACAAATGTGGTATTCCCAAGCAGAGGGGATAAAAACTAATGATATTTTAAAAATAAAAAAAAATTGTATTTAAAATCGATTTTCTTAAAGATTTTGTTTTAAAAATCTATTTAAAATTTTTTTCAAAGGATGACACTTGTGTTAAGGCCTAAACTTACTGTAATCTATTAATTTAAATGAAAAACATTAATTTTTCTAATTAATTAATCTAAGCAGTATATGTTTGTTGTAAAGTTTTAAAGAACGTTAAGCCACTGAACTGTTGACCGAGTGCCTGGAACCAGAGTTTGTTGAAGTGCTAAGCCAGGCTTTGACAGCAGTAGCCTCTTCTGCAGGCATAGAGAGAATATTGCTTTGATTTAAATCAGTCTGCTCTGCATTCATATCAAATCCAACCAGTTGAAAAGCTATAATGAACCAGCATTCACAGTAGGATGTTCAAAATGTGATTATGCATGCTTTAGTCTGTTTGACAGTAGTCTCTTTGGGAAGTGCTCTCTACATGAGGCTCAGGTGCTCTGCCATGCTCTTTGATCTTGTCTCCTTCTCAGATGAATGATAGAGGGAGAAGTAGTACTCTTAGAACCACCTCATCATGGTGCCAGAAGCGTGTGTGCGCAGATCTTCATACTAAGGTCTTCTCTCACTGTAGGAGATTTTGTTATTTACTGAACAAACAACAGAAAGCAGAGAGAACTTGCACATTAGGATTATTTCACTGTAAAATCCTAGAAGAAGTCATTTTGTAATATTTACTGTGAAGTTAGCAGTGTGCCTCTGCTAAAGATGGCTGATTATAGACAGATGAGAGGAAAAACCATTTTACAATGGAATAAGAGAGGAAACAAGGCAACTGTGGTTTTACTGAATGGTAAACTAAGCAGGCCTTGCTTATTTAATCTATTTGAAACATGGTAATAGGATCTCAACCACCACCTCAACTGATTCATTCAAATAAATTTATTATTACATCCTTTCTAATATCTATCATCTTGAGACACACACTACTTCCGCTCATTATGGTGCTACTACAAGTTTCCCTCTTCCATAGGTGCCGACTTCTGCTCCCACCAGTGGGTGCTTGACCACCCCCGTTCCAACCCCTTCCCCAAAGTCCCGATACCAACTCTGCCCCTATTCTGACTCCTTCCCCAAATCCCCACCTCCTACCCTGAGCGTGCCACGTTCCTGCTCCTCCTTCCAAGCACACTACCAAACAGCTTTTTGGCAGCGGCAAGGCAGGAAGTGCTGGAAGGTAGGTAAAGGAGCGGGGATGTGGTACGCTCTGGGCAGGAGGCGGAGGAGGAGGTGGGGCACCTGGGGGCGGGAGGAGCTTGGCTGCTGGTGGGTGCAGAGCACCCACTAATTTTTCCCCTTGGGTGCTCCAGCGTCGATGTCCTCTTCCAAATGCTAGTCCTGCAAATCGTTAAGTAATACACTATTTTTGTCTGTGTGTGTGTCTTCAAACTGTACTTTCTAAAATCTTTGTCTCCTCTTTGGTCATCTGTCTTAACTTCCTTATGTTTCCCATCCTCCCCTCTACTATCTCCAATTTTTTTGTTTGTTAACTATGTGAACCAAATTGTACATAATACTCAGTGTCTTTACCAATGTTACTTAGTTATCTTTTCTTTGTCAGGCAAGTGATAGCTGTGTGTGTGCATCCTAAATAGTATTTTAAGAGGGAAATAGTCTGACTCAGAAAGCTCTGATGAAGAGACCAAAGAAACACTTTGCAGAATGTTTTGAACCTATTGGTGAAAAGGGACTATTAGACTGTAGACTATTACAATTTTAAATGCTCAGCCAGATTACAAGAGTGTTTTTTCCTTAATCAGTGGTTTTTCCCCCCCAAGTAAGTTATCACATTTTGTTCTGTACTGGGTGATATAATAAATACGTAATGAGAATTCCTCTGTATGAAGTGAGATTAAACATTTTCCGAAGTTGTCTGTTGACAAGGAGCATATTGTTTTGTTACTATAAAGCAGTATATTAACTGTAACTTTCTTAGCTAAAAGTATCTTCATAGAGGGAACGTCTGATTTCTCCTTAGACTGACCTCACACTTGGTAAAGCAACCCCCATCTTCTCATGTATTTATACCTGCTCCTCTATTTTTCACTTCATGCATCTAATGAAGTGGGTTCTAGCCCATGAAAGCTTATGCCCAAATAAATTTGTTAAGTCTCCAAGGTGCCACAAGGACTCCTAGTTGTTTTTGCTGATACAGACTAACACGGCTACCACTCTGAAACCTGATATAAAGAGTTATCTGATAGGTGGATAATATCTTGAGGAAGAATTTTGAAGCAACAGAAGATTTTAGCATATTTATTACAGCTACATGTATGGCTCTAAGAAAAAAAATAGGTGAACTAGTGAGGTTTTTTTCAAAAACTCGTCTATAAAGGATACACACTTGACCTTTAGCATCTTAAGTTGTTTCTCACCTATTAGTTCTGAGACTTGCTACAGGATAGGTACTTTCTGGAAACTGCATTTGCCACCTATGTCCATGGATAATAAATGTGAAAGTAAGATTTCATCAGAAATTTCAGGATAAAAACTCTTCACTGAGTTACTGAATAAAACAGGATTCCCCAGAAGAGAGCATAGAGCTCTTCAATTTACAAAGGATTACAAATTTTAAAGTACATATATTCCTTTCATAATTAGCAATTCTCCAGGTACTCTAGAGGAAATTCTGCACAAGATGATGAAGTCATCCTTTGAATTTCCTCCATTCTATTTAAAATAATCTTTATTCTTCAGGAACAGTTCATGATTGGCAGATTCACTTACACTTCAAAGTGGTGATTAAGTGGATTCTAACAATTTGGGGAAAACGGACACCCAAAAACATCTGAGAAGTTTACTCCAGAAAAGTGAAAGCATATTAGAAAAAATAATTGTTGTTTCAAAAGTTGAAGAATGGAAATATACATTATAGGCTACGTCTTTTCTGTTTTATCTTTGAGAGAATATTCTTAACTTTTTTGCAGCACTTAATAAATTGAGAGGGTTGTGAGGAGTATAGGATATGAAAACGCTAAACAGATGTGAAAGAAAATACCAGTTTCACATGAAAACACTAAAATTTCACTTATCTGTTTAATATCTAACTTCATTTTTAATTAGATATAGAATTAGTAGAAGCATATTGCAAAGGAAGCATTATGACGTGTTTAGTTCACGTCTGCATCAAGGTATGCTTGACAGAGGTGGATTTGTTGATGTAGATGCTAGTGTGAAGCTGAGCCTGTTCCTCCCTTTGCCAAGATCCTACTCTTTGTCAGTGGAGAGACTCAGCCATGGAGTTGGTGACACTACCATCAGTCAGGGCCCTGCTTCTACTTGAGTTTTTAGTGAATATTGTAAGGGGAAAGGGATAGAGGCACATTTCTGCACTTTGTATCAATATTGATTTATCTTATCCATTCTCTCCCCACCCCCCTAGATCCCCACAAACACAGGGAAGGTCAGGGGAATGATCTGTGCCTTGAAATTAGCTTCTTCTGTAGTGCTCAAAAAATGCTTCCCCCTCATGCGTTCACTGTCCCCATAAGTTTGGAGTCAGTGAAACATCTGTAGTTTGATACTGAGAGGCACATCTAGTGAACCACCTTGACAGTTTGCTGGATGGGACTGTAGTTAGAAGGCTGCAGGTTGGAAGTTGTCTTTATCCCAGCCCTCCAAGAACTAGAGAGAGAGTAATGGCAATTTTGTATCTTTGAATATGTTTCATTTTGTTTTGACCTTTCCTCACCTGTAACTGTAATTTCTTTACTTCTCCTTTTCAACCTCAATTTCATCTTTAATTTTCTCAAGATTCCCCCCAACCCTCCTTTCTCACTTTCGTGGACAGTAGGTCCTATTCCCACTGTCACCTATCTTTAATATTTTTTCTGTGTCACTGAGGCTTACTTTCTGATCTTCTCTTGCTAATAAATAATCCAGTTCTGCTGCTTATATTTGTTAATTCTTATTCCTTGGCCTTGGCACTTCTCTTCACTTTAACTCTGTTACAAGAATATAGTTGCCATAGCTTCCTGTACATAGTTTGACTTTAAATGTCTGTGAAACTTTGTGCAATATACTTCAATATGAATGGCAGTATCAAAAAAGCCGTTATCAATGAATGAGTCCCCTCTGATCATTTAAAGACTTTTAATGTGTATCATATATTTCTCAGTTGGTTAACACTGCTCGTGACTGAAAGGTTTAGTGTTAGAAAGGTTTAACTTTCAGAGTCTCAAATATTTTAGTGTTAAACTCAGGATAGTCTGAGCTCGTGGATGGCGAGAAAATTAAAGCTCAAAAATTAAATTAGGTGAGATCATCAACTCAGGAATGCAATACCATAGGATATTTGTAACTAAAGCTCTGATCTTGGAAAGACGTGGCACATGGACTACTTACAGGGGCACATGCTAAACTTGGTGCCCTGTAAGTGCTCAGAGGGCATAAAGTTAAGGACCTCCATAAATCTTTGTGGGATTGAGGCCATGTTTGCTAAATCGTAAAGCAATGTACCATTTTTGACTGCAGATGAATTGTTCCTAAGGAGTTAGGGTAGTCTCAACTGATTGCATGCTACTTAATCTCTTATTTAAAAAAACTGTATTAAAAATCAGGACAGAGTGCACTCTTATTGGAAGAAGGAAAGATTGTTTTCCATATGTGAAGATGTCTTTTCTTTTAGCTCAGAACGACACTGTAAGTACTGCTACATCTGACTAGTTGGATACAACATAGTTATCCTGTCTCACAGTTAAAACACAGTTTTCTTTTGCAAGATTAAAAAGGACCAGACTACATTGTAACAGTGTTCATGAACAGTGCAATACCCCCTTTTACTTCAGCAAGTGACAGTTAAAATGCAGTTCATTCCTCTGGTAAGACCAAACTATTAAACATAATCAGGGAATTGTGTTGTCACTGAGTCCCCAACTATAGTGGTGGTTTCATTGGTGACTGTATCTTACACTTACCCTTACTTATAAAGTGTTGAACAGGAAAAGGTTGCCACATTTGGGTTTATAACAAAAAGCTAGTTCCACCCTTACTGTAGCAAGACTAGTCTCTATGTAAAGTAAATCCTGAGCCCAGGTTAAGAACCATAAAGTGGTTTTTCCACACACTTCCTATTGATCATGTTCTTATTTGGTATTTAGAAGTTCACTTTTAGCCTGTATACATTTTTATCCAAATAATTACATGTGATGTTCTCAATAAAACTGCATTCTTCAGACTGTCAGTCAAATGACTGTTTGTTTGAGAGAGATGTGCATGTCTAATTATTAACCATTTGTGACATAAAATATTTGATTAAGATGCAGAAATTCTAACTAACCAGGATAAACCTTTGTTTCATAGAGCACTCTGTATAATTTCATAAATGATGTTTCTTTTAAGAAAACCTATGTTTTACATGAGTTATTAAAAGGTTCATGCTGCTAATAATAATGGTTCATAAGGAACTTAGAAAAATATTTAGAGCTGGAAAACTTCTCGACATAAAAATTGTTGAATTTTAACAAGTTGTTTGCAGAAACGCATTGGGAGTCCTACCTAGAAGATCATGCAGAAAACCCAACCCACCCCCGCCCCCAAGGGAAAGAAAACAGTTTGATAACCATCCAACGCAAAACAAAACATGCAACAAAGTACAACAATTTCACAACAAATGGAACACAACCTCCAGAAGAAACCAAGACAGATGACCCACCACATGGACACTACACAATATCCCACTATCATCAAAAACTCTTCTGATCAGAATGTAGGTTTCTGTATTCTCCAGTGGAGTGGACTTCTGCCCCACCATAGAATATGATAACATACTAACATGAACTAGAAGAATTCCTCCAACTCTTCATTAAGGAATTCTTTCACAACAAAGACTACACCAACCCCAGTGTCCCCACTGACTGTCATAAGAAATAATAATCTGCCTGGACACCCCTCGGAGACCAAAACCATACAGTAGATCATTACGTTGATTGCGTCAGCAAAAAAATTAACTGAAATCCTCAATAAACATTACGTCCACCACAATCTCTCTGCCACTGAGACGATATCTATACAGTCCTGAGATCCAACCAGCAGACAAAGGGGGTGCTATCATAGTCCTTAATTGTGATGACTACATCAATGAGGCCAACAGTCGACTCTCCAACACCATCTACTACAGGGGTCAGCAGCCTTTCAGAAGTGGTGTGCCGAGTCTTCATTTATTCACTCTAATTTAAGGTTTCGCTTGTCAGTAATACATTTTAACATTTTTAGAAGATCTCTTTCAATAAGTCTATAATATATAACGAAACTATTGTTTGTATGTAAAGTAAATAAGGTTTTTTAAAATGTTTAAGGAACTTCATTTAACTAAATTTAAAATGCAGAGGCCCCTGGACCAGTGGCCAGGACTCGGGCAGTGTGAGTGCCACTGAAAATCAGCTCATGTGCCGCCTTTGGCACCTGTGCCTTAGGTTGCCCACCCCGATCTACTATATAGAACTCTCAGAAGATCCCACACCACAATTAACAGAGGAATTTAAGGATACTTTCATATCCTTCCCCAAACAATTTTGTCCTTCCATTTCTGAAACAGCTTCCTATATTTCTGCCCTTGTAATGCTCATCTCCATTATGTTGATATTGTTTACAGTATAGTACAGTGAAGTCTAAATGCTCTGTGAGGATTGGGGCTCCCTTGTGCTAGGTATTTTACAGATATATAGTAAGACATGGACCTGACCTAAAAAGTTTACAGTCTTAATTTTAAGACAAGACAAGTTTAATTTTATTTATATACAAATATTTTAAATATTTATTCTCTGCCGGTGCTTAAACTCTCTGCTTTTCCAAATGTCTTGTTATCCTGGGTTGAAATAGAAATAGAGATTTAATATTAATCTTTCCAAAACATAATAAGGAAAAGAGAGTTTTTATTAGTTTTCAAATGAAAAAACAAAACCCCACAATCGAAATAACAATATGACCCTGCCCATGCCCAGTTGATATCATTTTATCTGAAGTTAATTGTCAGGCCCACTCAGTCAGAAAAAAGACATGTAGTTAGCGGTTGGTGATGTTATTGGCGTTCCTGAGGCACTGCATGCATGCATGCATTCCCACTGCTGCTACCTCTTGCCTCCTTTTATTGGTTTAGTCCCCCCCGCCCCCCATGCTCTCAGGGCACTAGCTGCAGCCCTATGTGTTCATTGGTTGGGAGTGGGGAGACATGGTAGAGTGATGTTCCCCTATATGGTCAGATGGTATTCCCCGAACAATGTCTGTTTCATTTTTTGACTTGGGCGGTGGGGGGGTGAAGAGGAGAGAGAGGCTATCCAGCTATGACCTCTTGTACTCTTGCTGTTTCTGTCAAGTTGGAAGTTGGGGAGGGGGGGAGAAAAATGTGAAAATGAGTGAAGAGAGAAAAAGAAACAAGCAGGACAAAGGAGTATGAGGCTTGAAACACTATGGGGTGGAGAGGAGGACTGAGATGGAGAGGGGCAGAGGATAATAAACTAAAGGAAGAACATTTCATTGATAATTTCAGGTAGTTTACAATAAAACATTTCAGTTGGTGCTATGACACATAAGCACCTATCTTGTTACAAAATTAACAGTATTTAATTGTACATTTGTTATTTCATTAGCCTTTTCCTTTTTAAAAATTATTTAAACAGAACCATACTTTAATATGAATAGTTAAATATACAGATATCAACTTTTAAACAAGTCTTTTATTGGGAAGCTGATGGTTTTCTAGGGTGGGGGAGAGAGGCTCAGAAAGTAAGTACAGAAAGTTAAAGGAAGAAGGGATGTAATTTGATTGTTGTTTGTGTAGGCTCTCCTTGACTACCCGTACTGTAAGCACAAGATTGTGTCCATATTGAAGTGTCTCAATGACTTCAATTTCTGTTTTTTGTGAAAGTTGTAAAATTACTTTTATCCATCTTTTGTGAGCTTGTCTCTCCCTGTTCTCATAGTAAATTTTTCATTAGTAGATATTCTGCTAATGGTTTACTCCTGTGAGCTACAGTATGACCTGTTGCCTTGGATCCATGGATATAGGGTTTCTTCTTTTGCTGTAAAGGGCAAGAAAAAGCGTAGCTTCCTTGTTCCCTCTTTAAATCCTTTTTGTAGACCAATTCCTAATACATGTCTTTAGGTCTTGTTTGAGTTCTATCTCTGTTTTTCTTTTTTTTTTATTTCAGACTAGATTTCCAAAATATTTTTACTGTCCAGTGTTTCCATATCATGTATATGAAAGAGGATCTGGCTGTCTTACATTTCTATACTGTCATGTGGGACAATATTACATATTATAGATAGAGGTAGAGAAACATACATTCTGTGAACCACATAATGCATGTGTAGTACTATCTGATTAGCATTACAACCCAATAATTGTCTGTATTCTATTCTTTTGTTGTTGCATAATATTTACAGTCTGTACTCTGTAACTTAATAGCTTAATCTAGTTTGTCTTTTTAAATCATAGTAATGAAATTATACATTCTAGACAATCTTGATTGCTGAAACTTCAAACCCTTGTATGAAAATTTCTAATTCAGATAGCTTTGCTTACTTTATTAAAAAAAACTTCCATAAAAGAAAAGACCCAAACAATCTTTATAAACTCATTGTGCTTTTTCTTTAATATTTTGCCTTCATCAATTTGTTTTGAGTTGTCCATCCCTGAATTTTTTTCCAGTTATATCTTGCCCCAACATGTGAATATATTCTTATTCAGCCAAAGTGTGAAAGCATCATTATTTATTTCATATATCACCACAATCTGCTCTTTTTGCTTGATCAAGTGCCTCTCATATGTTCAGTTAGGAGCACGTTTAAGTAACAGGATGTTTTATAGATGCCAGAATTTTGGAATATGTGTCTAGCACACAATTTTGTAATGTGACTGTCTTGCCAGATTCGGTTGTGTCTGTATGCATGATGGATTCTCTCCAATAGAGACTCATTCCACTAACTAGTCGGATTTCTTCCCTAGATACATGATGCAGGATTTTTATGGATTATTTTGATCCACTTCTAAAGGTATCCCCCCATGGATAAAAATTGGCATTCTGCCAAATCAAAAGCCTTTTCTGCATCCAGAGCTCTTTGAGTGTTGTATGACATGTAGAGGTTTTTTCATATTACTTAAGGGCTTCTTCCTTTTTATAAAGCCTGTTTGGTTATATAGTACTAATTTAGGCATTATTGTCTCTTATCTGGATACCTGTACTGTTTTTAAGTCAGAATCTTAATATCTATATCTTTTAGAGAGAGGTCTAGGAGGCACTGGATCCTATAAATCCTTATTTGGTTTAGATCTCCATACTATTCTGCTTGATAGAAAGTGTCCTGTAAACATTCTGTTGCATCTGAAGACCAATGCACTTGATGATAAGTGAGAGAGAGCTTGGCACAAATAAACATCAGCAAGCAGAATGTAATGTCCAGAGTTAGAACTGAAGAAGTCAGTCTGATATCATCATTGTCCAGGGGGCTCTGAAAGTGCACTCCTATTCCTTTAAGAGTTGCTGCTTTACTTCTTTCAACTACTGTCTCTCAGGAAGGGCACTATAGGACCTGGTATCTCTGGAATAGACTGTAATTTTGTTCTGGGTCTGGGATGTGTATTCCTTCCCACTCTCTCTCTACCTTTTGGTAAATTTTGACTCTATAACTGTTTGTAAGATTAATGACTTCTGCTGTAGTTCCCCTGACCTTCTGTACATTAAGCAGTTAATCTCCAGCAGCATCTGAGCCTTTTGGCACAATTTATGTGTTAAACCATGCATCTGACGAAGTGGGTATTCACCCATGAAAGCTCATGCCCCAAAACGTCTGTTAGTCTATAAGGTGCCACAGGATATTTTGCTTCTTTTACAAACCTTATTTCATTTCTTTTGGAGTCTTCTGCATTGTACTACTACTGTTGGTCCAAATATTGGGCACTGACCAGTTACTTCATCAGCAAAAGGTTTAAAAAGAGAGAATTGTGCACTCTAATGCCAAGCAAAAACAAATTATTTGGGAGGGAGAATTGGAGCTAGAGCTACAAGAAACTTGCTCTATCATGCATATTGTGTAACCCCAGAAAACCATGGTTTATAGCTATGAACTACTGTAGGTCAGTACTAAAATGTTACAGTATAAACTGATGTTTTATGGTACTTGTTCAGCTTGACAGACACAATGTTTTTATGCACTTTGAAGCCTTTAGAGACTAGTCTAACAGGTACAGCAAAAATAAGTTAGTAATAGTTAAAAGTATGCTAGATAAAATAGTCAGCCAAAGCACTCATTTATTCGTGACAAATAAACAGTTTTTGTGTTTTAGTTAAAGACCATTTTAATCCTGCAAAGTCAGGCATCATTTTAAGACTAAAGTTTTTGCAGTGGGTCCTGGTTGGAGAGAGAGAGGAAATTTAATAAGCACTAAGTCTTTAAGCAAGAAACAAGGGAACCTCAAACAGTCTTTAAAACCTTGATGAGATCTCGTGCTGACTGCTTCTGTTCCTGCTCTATGCCTACTTTGATTTTAGTTAGCAGTTACTCAATATGCAAACAGTGAACTTTAATATGAAAATTAATACAAATATACGTGTTTTCTTCAGATGACATTCTCCCATAATTTTGGTATTTTTATCCTTGATGAATGGGAGATCCCATTTAATACTCCTTTCTCCCTCCCCCTTTAATATATGGAACTTCTATAAATAAAGAATGCAGGAAAAACATTTTGTCTTATGTTAGTGTGATGGGAAATTGGCAATCGCAATTGGAGTTTATACAATGAAAACTTCTGAGTCATAGGTTTTACCAAATTAGGAAAGTCTAAGTGTTTTTATTCTCCTATTCTCTCATCCACAACAAAATAAGGCGTTCTAGGACTTAATTGTTCATTGCTATGGCAAATGATCTGTTTTAAGTCTTTACTTTGTTACCATATGTTCTTAAGTCCTAATTATGTTTCTCAGCTGTCTTGTTTCTTTTAAATTCATAGTATTTCACTTATACTTAGACACTGAAATTTATGGGAAGTTTGGATAATTGATAAAAGCTGATGGTTATAACTTCGAGCACAAGTAAAATGCTTTTAAATCCTTTTGATTGTTCTGCTGCAATGGGCCATTGTGGTGGAATAGTGTCAGTGTTGGGGTTTCCTCAGTCGTACATGGGGCAGTTAGAGACAAGTTTCAGGCTTTGTCTACACTTACAGTTTTGCAGCGCTGGCCGTTACAGCTGTGGTTGTACAGCTGTGTACGGCCAGCGCTGCAGTGTGTCCACACTGACAGCGACCAGCGCTGCAGTGTGTCCACACTTGCACCAGTTGCAGCGCTGTTGTGAGTGTGCAATTTCCTATTTTCACTTGTGGTACAGTATGTACACTTTTTTTGTAATAATAAAAAACTACTTGAAAAGACAAGAAATCCTTATGAAAAATAATCAGTACATACAACAGGAAGGGGGGTACGGTTAGGAGCATTACACTCACAGGTTTGAAATGGTCTTCCTTGAAGGGCAACTGCATGCGTGCACTTGAGATTAAAGTGCGCATGTGATGGGGTTGAGTGCATTGGGTAAGGTGCGTTATCGTGGTGTGAGTGAAACGTATTGTGTTGGGGGCAGTTGGTGGTGGGTTAAGCACCAGGATGCTGGAAATGGGGTGTTTTTGAGGACAGTGGGGCACAATGTGCGGATTGTTGGGATGGGGTGAGGCAGCACGGTATGCCTGCTGCAGTCTACCATTGACGCATGAGGTCTGTGTGGCGTTCCATGGAGGCTTAGCAGCCGATCTGTGGTTCTCTTTGCTGCCTGAGTCCTTCTAATGCTATGTTTTCCCGCCAAGGCTGTACTTTTTCTGTTCTGCGGAAAACATATTCATGACTGCTTCACAAGCCGTTCCTCGAATTTCCTAGGCTTCTTTCTTAAGTTCTAGACCTTTCAAAACTAATCTGTTTGCTCCAGATGTAGTCAAGGTCCACTTAAAAAAAAAAAGAGTTTAAATGTAATACAGAGGAAGCTTTGTTTTTAAGATTATTTGTACCAATCATTTCTCAGACAGTGTGAACATACCACCTCTGGACACTGGGCAAGCAGATCGAATGCACATGGTGACAGGTTTAAAGCCATTTGAATCACTGGAAAAGGTGGGTCCTGATTGTTCCTACAGGGGAAATAACACCATGCAGCAACACCAGGGAAGGAAGGTGGCTCACGGTCGGGGGCGGGGTGTGGTGGTTTTGAAGGCTGCCTTTCTTTTTCCCTGTTAGCCAACGGGTTTATGCAGATCAGGTACAGGGAAAGCAGAGAAAGGCATCTGCAGACACGGCTTCAAAGGGGCAGGGTGGGGGTTTCAGGCTGCCTCTCTCTTCCCTGTGAGCCATGGGTTTATGCAAAGATCAGGTGCAGGGAAAATAGCACTTAACAAGTTATCCCCTGCAGTTCAACAGAATTGGAACCTTACCGAGATAGGCAGGGTCATCTGCGAGGAGCGGTAGAACCAGCATGTGGATTCCGCCCTGTCCCCTACGCAGCTCCCTGTGTGTAGCCATGATCCCCCACCCTCAGGGCACAATGGCGCGGACTCGGTTAGCCTGGCTGGGACAAGGAACACAGTCTCTCCCCATAAACTGTTGAAGGCGCATTGCACACGGCTCTGGCTGAAACTTTTGAAGAGATACAGAGGCAAGATTACCAGACGTGATAGATTCAAATCAATGGCTATGCCATCAGGTAGGCATAGCCCCCTGCTCCCAAAACATTGCATCTTGGTAATAAAAGCTTCTTACCTGGAACAGACTCCTTCTGATCATCCTCAAATATAGCACCAGCGACTGGCTTGCTTCTTCCTGGGTAGAAGTCCTGCAGGGGACTCCTGGCCTGCAGTCTGCAGGGACATCACCCTCTGTGTGGTACCCTTCACGCCTGGTCTCCAGGCTGTGGAACTGTCCTCGATATGATGCCAGGATTGGCAAGTGGGGTACATCCCAGTATCGCATCCAGCTGCTTGTAAAACCGGCAGGTAGTGGGGGCAGCACCAGAGCGACGGTTTTCCATCACGGGCTTTGTGTAACGGCACCCTCAACTCCTTCACTTTAACCTGACACTGGAACACATCTCGGTCATAGCCCTGTATTTGCGTTGACTGTGATATCTGGCGTAGATATCATAATTTCGATAATTTCGCGCTTGATCGCAGCCTGGGACTGAACTGTCTCTTCTCTGCCAGAACA
The DNA here is from genome assembly GCF_003597395.2 of Chelonoidis abingdonii. Classification (NCBI taxonomy): domain Eukaryota; kingdom Metazoa; phylum Chordata; order Testudines; family Testudinidae; genus Chelonoidis; species Chelonoidis abingdonii. The sequence continues at coordinate 173,363,533 of NC_133771.1, forward strand.
AAACTGATTAGATACTGCAGCTCGGCACTGCTCCATGCTGGGAACGTTTGGGGCGGGAGGCATGTTGCGATGATGATTTGATTTGCAACTTCACGCCGCGCTGAGCAAACAGGAAGGGATTTTTAAAATTCCCGGGGGCATTAAAGGATTGAAAGGACGGATCACCTGAGCCCAGGGCAGTGGAGTGCTAAGTGGTGACCAGAGAGGCTGAAAAGGAATGCTGGGATAAGTCCTAATACCCTGGAGGCCAATAAAAACGCTGGTGAGTGTCCATACCTGATGACCAGCGCTGGTCTCGCTACACCGGAAGCAGACACAGGTGTACAGCCAGCGCTGCAAACAGGGAGTTGCAGCGCTGGCTGAGCTTTTAAGTGTAGACACCTGCTAAGTTGCAGCGCTGTAACCCCCTCACCAGTGCTGCAACTTGCAAGTGTAGACAAGGCCTTAGCCTACAAACCTTGCATGTCATGCAGCTTCACAATGGTTATGATTATGGAATACGTTTTTTTTTAATTGGGTCAGGATACCTTAACCCATCAAAGTACTGTAGATGCTGTTGAAGGTTTTGATATAAATTGAGTTTTGAAAATAATGGAGATAGTTTAACTTTGTCTTAAATAACTTCATTTTATTTTGGGCAATAAAGATGAGAAATTAGATCAAAATGACTCAATTTTAACATTCAGTACCTTGTAATCTTTTAAATTCAATTTATAATAACTTTATGTATATGTCAAAGGGACAGAACAACTCTTAAATGAGGGAATACTGCTGTTTTTTATTGATCCTTTTCTCCATGACACATACATTTTACACTAATTCATTGTTAAGATTAAAAGACCTGATTGTGCAAATAGATCTATACCAATCCAGATGTCTGCGTTATACTTTTTCCCAATAAGAAGATAGAAAACAAATAGTTAAGGCCTGTCCTGACATGAGACTCTAACCAGTTCTTGGCCTTTAGTTTGTCTCCAGTAAAGGGAACGCTGTCCTCTGCTAGAGGATATTTCTTCAGTTAACCCCTACTGCTGTTTCGTTATATAATGTTTATGAATTGAAATTTTTGACCTGCTAAACAAATTGAAATATTTGACCTGTTAAGAAATATGCTGTTTCTTAGTAATTAAAGTGCATGTTTGAGTTAAAAATAGATATACACTATAGGTAGACCTCTTACTCTGTAGTCTCGTTTAATAAGTTTCAGGGTTTTTTGCACAGTTTTTTCATATGTTGAATATTTCAGAGTGTAATCAAATCTTGATGCGCAGTAATATATGCAAACTTAAATGGGGATTCATCCCTTAGTCTTGAAAAGACTTTCAGCAATCTTTCCAGTTTGCCTGTTAGAATAACTGAATTATCCTTTGCAGGGTTGTTGCTAATGGCTGAGAGACAATTGTTTGTTCATGTAATACATTTCTGAGATTCATAGATTCATAGACTCTAGGACTGTAAGGGACCTCGAGAGGTCATCGAGTCCAGTCCCCTGCCCTCATGGCAGGACCAAATACTGTCTAGACCATCCCTGATAGACATTTATCTAACCTACTCTTAAATATCTCCAGAGATGGAAGAGTTCTACAAACCTCCCTAGGCAAAATTATCCAGTGTTCAACTACCCTGACAATTTAGGAACTTTTTTTCCCTAAGCCAACCTAAATCTCCCTTGCGGCACTTTAAGCCGCATTGCTTCTTGTTCTACATTAGAAGCCTAAGGTAAACAAGTTTTCTCCTCTCTCCTGATGACACCCTTTTTTAAGATACTGAAAACGCTATCATGTTCCCTTTCAAGTCTTTCTTTTCCCACTAAATAAACCCAATTCTTCAGCCTTCCTTCATGAGGTCGTGTTCCTCAAGACCTTTATTACTCATTCTTGTTTTGTCTTCTCTCTTGTGTATCTTCTCCAATTCTCCACAGCTTTCTTGAAATGCGGTGCCAGAATGACACAATACCTCCAAGTTGAGGCCCTGAACCAGCGGCAGAATAGAGCGGAAGAGATGACTTCTTGTGTCTTGTTTACAACACATCTGTTAATGCATCCTAAAAAAAAAAAAGAAGATCAACGTTTGCCTTTTTTTGCAACAGTATCACACTGTTGCTCATATTTAGCTTGTGTCCACTAGACCCCTATAAAAGATCTTTCTGCCATACTCCTTCCTAGAGAGTCTCTTTTTCTATCTCTGCTCTCTCGTTTCTTCTTTCTCTCTTCTTCCTTGAAATCCAGCCAGTTATGCACCCACCTTATAGTAGCCCCATCTAAATTGTATTTGCCTAGTTTATCGATAAGGATATCATGCGAGACCGTATCAAATGCCTTACTAAAGTCTAGGTATACCACATCCACCGCTTCTCCCTTATCCACAAGACTCGTTATCCTATCAAAGAAAGCTATCAGATTGGTTTGACATGATTTGTTCTTTACAAATCCATGCTGGCTATTCCCTATCACCTTACCACCTTCCAAGTGTTTGCAGATGATTTCTTTAATTACTTGCTCCATTATCTTCCCTGGCACAGAAGTTAAACTAACTGGTCTGTAGTTTCCTGGGTTGTTTTTATTTCCCTTTTTATAGATGGGCACTATATTTGCCCTTTTCCAGTCTTCTGGAATCTCTCCCGTCTCCCATGACTTTCCAAAGATAATAGCTAGAGGCTCAGATACCTCCTCTATTAACTCCTTGAGTATTCTAGGATGCATTTCATCAGGCCCTGGTGACTTGCAGGCATCTAACTTTTCTAAGTGATTTTTAACTTGCTCTTTTTTTATTTTATCTTCTAAACCTACCCCCTTCCCATAAGCATTCACTATGTTAGACATTCCTTCAGACTTCTCAGTGAAGACCGAAACAAAGAAGTCATTAAGCATCTCTGCCATTTCCAAGTTTCCTGTTACTGTTTCTCCTCCTCACTGAGCAGTGGGCCTACCCTGTTTGGTCTTCCTCTTGCTTCTAATGTATTGATAAAAAGTCTTCTTGTTTCCCTTTATTCTCATAGCTAGTTTGAGCTCATTTTGTGCCTTTGCCTTTCTAATCTTGCCCCTGGATTCCTGTGTTGTTTGCCTATATTCATCCTTTGTAATCTGACCTAGTTTCCATTTTTTATATGACTCCTTCTTTTTATTTTGTAGGTCATGCAAGATCTCGTGATTAAGCCAAGGTGGTCTTTTGCCACATTTTCTATCTTTCCTACCCATTGGAATAGCTTGCTTTTGTGCCCTTAATAGTGTCCCTTTGAAAAACTGCCAACTGTCCTCAGTTGTATGTAGCTTCTTCCTGTACATACATTGCATATTCCTTCTCCTTTTGTCATTCAGCCAGGTAGCCAATTTGGATAAGGTAGAAATTTGGAGCCCGGTCCTCCTGGCTTTGCTCCACAGTTGTTTCCTGTCTTACAGAAAGGAAGCAAGTGTCTGGTGATTGGGGTTTTGCTGTTTGCTCCCTTTGCCTCTGGATTCCTCAAAAAGTGGTCTAAGTGCAGGGTCAATTGTCATCTGTGTTGTCTTGTTGGCTCTCTGGCATGCAAAAAGAAAGTTCCACTTCATAGATTCACAAGGAAGAGGGAATGGGTTCTTAGTCTTCTCTGATAACAGCCATATGTTCTCCTTCCCTGGTATATATGTGCTATGTAGAAAACCCGAGAAGACTGCCCCTGAGGAGCTGTGTCCATTTGGTTTCATGTATCTGGGACCCTTAAGTTTATAATTTAGCAGGAAGCCCAGAAAAGGATATAAGGGCTCCCTTTTTTTTATAAAATGCAAGGGGGCTCCTTGGTGTTTATTCCTATTATCTGTCTTTAGGAAGCTGCAGGTGATCTGCTCCTTTCCATACACATCTGCATTACACAAAATTCTGTAGAGAATCTAAAAACTCATTGTTGCTTTCCAAGATCTGTAACTGTGACAATCAAAAGTACATTAAATAAGTCACCAGAAACAATCTGGCCTTTCCTGAAATGTTGTCGCCATTGACTGGAAGATGGAGGGCGCTGTAATGTGGATCTTTCAACTAATGAATATTCAGCTATAGCCATCTACACATTCTCTTAGAATAGGCACACAATGGCTAACTGAACCTCAGACAGGACTCTCTGTGCCAGACTCCTAAAACTGATATGTATGTGTCTTTCCAGTTGTCTCCTGGAAGTGCACAGCATAAATGATATAAACTAGGATTTGGTTTGTCTAGAAGCCAACATTCAGGTAATTTTTTTGGGTCTAGTCACCATGCCCTTTGGATTTGTCCTTTTGGGAGAAGACACATAATTAGGGCCCTACCAAATTCACCATGAGAAATGCACCCTGGACTATGAAATCAGCCTAAGAGGGCTGGGCTGGGGGCGCCCAGCTCGGGCTCCTACTATGTGCCCAGGTCCAGCTGCTCCTCCTGGGAGGGCTGAGGCAAGGCCGCTCCCGGGGCTGGGTCATTCCCACCTCCTGAGAACCTCCTCTGGCTACAGGAAGCGCTGCACCCCTGCCTACTTCCTGCCCCCATTCCTTCCCAGCATGGGGAGAGGGGTCTGTGCACAGGGAGTAGCTGCGGAGACTTGCAGTTTGGGGGGTGGGGGTGTCAATGCCCATGTTAAAAAGGTGAGGGGCATAACCCCCAGCACCCCTGGTTCTGGCACCAGTGGTTTCTCCCTTATACAAAAGTTCCTGTGCCCTTGGCCCTCAGCCCTGACGATCCCTGGCTCTGGGCCCAGCACTTGGGAGGTAAAAGGGGCCTTGGGCTGGCTGTGTATGTGTGCAGGGGAACCAAAGCACCCTTCTAACCACAGGGCCCTGGGTGGTCATCCACCTGTAAGGCTGGCCCTTCCCTCCCCAAAAGTAATGACTCTCCCTCCTCCCTCATACTATCTAATCTTCACATCTGTGCTGCCCGGTACTCTCTGGCTGCTTAGCCCTGAAGTCAGTGCCGTTGTCAGCAGCAGTGCAGAAGTAAGGGTGGCAATACCACAACCTCCTACAATAGCCTTCTGACGCTGCTCCCCCACACCCCCTACATACACAACCCTCATTTGGGTCAGGACTCTCATAGTTATAACACTGAAATTTCAGATGTAAATAGCTGAAATTATGACATTTACAATTTTTAAAATCCTTTGACTGTGAAATTGACCTGCATGGACCATGAATTTGGTAAGCCCCTACATATCATCAAAACTCCTCATGCTCCTTATCCTGCCCTTTCAGGAACCTGAGACTGTTTGTTTGAGGGGATATTCTTTATCTCCAAAATCTTAAGATTGGAATGAAGTCCTTTCACCAGCAAGGCACTCATTCTGTGAGTAAGTCGTCTTTTTCGTTGCCATCTTTATTCCATAGAGGCAAGCCTAACTTTTCCATATGTTGGTCTCCAGTCAAGTTATAACATCAGTCCTTTTAAAATAAAAACTTTAAGTCTTACCTTACAGTAAAGGTACAGTTCTGACTTCCCCCCCTCCCTCGTTGAAGTCTAAGAATTAGAATTTCTGAGTTTTGCACTCCTGGTTCAGGATCATGTCAGATGTGTGGATCTTTTCAGTAGTTTGTAAAGGCGGCTGCTTAATTTTCTTTTTGTCCCTTCCATCCTCCACCATTTCATCAGACCAGAGGAGAAGTGTGCTGTCCAGAATCCTTTTTCATCTCCAGTAATGAAACCATCACACCACTTCTCATCCTGAAATGTTGGTTTCATTCAGAACTTATGCAAATTTTGATTGCATAGCAATTGCAAATCATGTTTGCAAGAACTCAGCATCTCAGGTAGTCTTACTGTGTTCATCTCTTAGTGTTCAACTTGGTACTCTGTATTTACATGTTTAAAGTTCTCTTAAATTAAACTAATTCAGACAAAACTCACTGAGTTTAATTGCTAACTAACAGAGAAGAGATGAACAATTGTTGGTATGGAGTATTTAAAAAAACAAACAAAAAAATATCTATCAACCAACCCACCCACAATTCTTCAGGGGAAGGATTTTTTAAATGTTTCAGTGATGCTGTAGTAAGAGCAGTTTATCCTTTTTTTTCGAACTCTAAGAAAGAAAAACAGTGTTGTTTAACAGTGCTAATCCATACTGGGTTTCTGTCATGTGTTTGTTGATGTTGCAAAGCCAAAATCTTGTAGGCACTGATCCTTTAGTCCTGTGTGTCAATTCCTTTTGAATCAATGAAAAGTCAGGGTGTGGAATGGCAAGGTCAAGTGTTATCCCATTCAGTCAGAATAAAAGAAGTTGAGCATAACTTAAAATGTAAATTAAAAGGCTCTCATTCTTACGTTAATATTTTAAATGAAAATCACAGTCCTAAGTAACTTTCGTTTTTGTGTTTCAAATGTATAAATGCTTTACTGCAGTTCAGGTGACCTGATATTGTAATATAATTTATGTATACAAGATGCCTTCAGCCTTCTGTCTCAGAGTGCCTTGGACAGAGTTGTAAACATGTCTTATCTTGAACAGCTTGTGATTAGAAAAGCAGTTCTGTTAATTGCAGGGATCTGGAAATGCTGGGCATTTGCCCTGTGAAAAGTATGACAAATGTTAGAAATTTGAGGAGCTTAGATACCATATTAACAAGTGCAGGATAAAAACTTATCTACAACACGTATGTATTCTTCTAGGGAATAATTATTGAATAATTGTATTGTATAATATATAAGAAATGGATTGTACTGTATCTAGAAGCAGAAATGTGTTTTTCTTCAGAAACATCATGTATAATAGAATCTTATACCCGTCATGAAAGGGAAAGAGAGCTGTACAAAGGGGGTTAGGTAGAAGAGTTACTTGTTAATCTCCAGCTTGCCAATATATATGGACTCAGTATTTAAATTTTCCTTCATCCTTCTGTAGTTAATAAATTATGCTTTTTAAATGCTTAAGCATCAGTTAATGATGTAGTCCCTTCTTGTATTTTCAGTCATGTATCAAATTTGCTGTTCTTAGAATAATTTTTGTTGCTGATAATTCAAATCATGATCTTTTGATGGAGCTTGAAGTGCTTACATATTATGTAAATCTGTTGTCAACATAAAGCTTATACCTATATGACTGACCGACTTCTAGAAAACAGTTACTTCAACAATCCTAAATCTGTAGTCCAACTGGAAATGAAAATCTTCAGTATTTGAGAATACCCTAGACCTAGTCAGTATGGTGTCATATTTAAGATGTGCTAGTCCTTTTGTTGCTTTTGAGAACTGAGTTCAGCATTTCGATCAAACTTAGTTGAGTACATTGGTTGTTATGAATAAGGAAACTAATTAAAATAATATTTGAGTCTTTAATAGTGTTGAGATTCAGTTTCCTGTAAACAGTTAGCTATAATCTAAGACTTATGAAAAGAATCAGGCACCAGACATTTTTTAAAATATCAGTCCCAGAAGTACTGTATTAAAAAGTCCTACAAATAAAAGTGTAAGTGTGAAGGTGAAAAATAGGGGGGAAGAGGAGGGAAATGACCACTGCTTTGCTTTCACTGAAGTCTGATGTGGCCCAGTGTAAATGGTACAGTATACAAGTAGTAAGAAAGGACTGGGGTTTGCATTTGGTGTCATGGAGGAGTACTGACATTTGAAGCACATGTTGGCTTTGAGCACCAGGTATCTCCAGGTGGATGATTCATGGAGTTGTATTGGCACAGCTGTTGATCTCTCAACTGAGCATCGTGAAGACCCTTCTAAACTTTGACTCTGTTAGCTTCAGTTTTATTTTTAGCTTGGTGAAAGAAAAATCTTTGCTTGTATGGCTGACAGTAACTTCACTAAAAAGAACAGGAGTACTTATGGCACCTTAGAGGCTAACATTTATTTGAACATAAGTTTTCATGAGCTAAAACCCACTTCATTGGATGCATGTAGTGGAAAAAACAGTAGTAAGATATATATGTGTATATACACACAAAGAGGACATGAAAAAATGGGTGTTGCCATACTAACTATAAGAGAGTAATTAAGTAAAGTGGACTATTATCAGCGGGAGAGAGAAAAAAAAACAGTTGACAGCTGGAAATGGGCCATCCTGATGATCACTGTAAAAGTTTTTCCCCCTCTTGCTGATAATAGCCCACCTTGATTTGTCTCGTTAGAGTTGGTATAGCAACCCTCATTTTTTCATGTCCTCTTTGTGTATATATCTTCCTACTGCATTTTCCACTGCATGCATCCGATGAAGTGGATTTTAGTTCACAAAAGCTTATGCTCAAATAAATTTGTTAATCTCTGAGGTGCCACAAGTACTCTTTATTCTTTTTGCTAATACAGACTAACAGGGCTAGCACTCTGAAATCAGTAACGTCACTAGCACCAAAGAAACAGTTATACAAAATATACTAAAATAGGAGAACAAAGAACAAGACACCCAGGATGCTACCATTGATGATAAAAACAAACCACAATCCTTTATGACAAATATAACCTATTTCCTTTCTCGTTATAAAACACCTTATACTAAATCATCTTTGCTGCTTATTTTGTGTCAAGTTATATATAAATATGAATACTGACATTTGTAGGATAAGAGACAGTAATACTCAATTAAATCTCACCCTTTTGTCAACAGCTACAATGGAAATCAGAGTTCGTTAGTAACACCTTAGTACAGTTTATGGTATGAAACCCCAGAATAAGAATTTTTTTGATCTTATAACCCATTCTTTTCTTGCTGAGAAGGAACTGGAAAATGAAGATAACTCTATTTTAAAATACAGTATATGAAAGAAATAAGCAGCAGGCAAAATAATTTCTGTTTCCTGAATTGTGTTCAAGGAGAAGTACGTGGTTTATCAGAAATGTTTCATCTTTAAATATCCATAAATTATACGTATCTTCATAGAATGTTTTGTTAAAAACCCGCTTTTTTGGTTTAAAGCATAGTTTACATGACATATCCTAATAGCCGTAAGTGGACCACATTAACTATTGTCCATGTAGCCCATCAGACAAACTGAACCTATTAGCATTTCAAGGTAGTGCTTTGTGCAAGCTATGCAAATATATGTACTGCACAGTCAAATTTCTTAATTAACTGTCACAAGATAAGGTTTAAAGATGAAAGGAAGACCAAAGCTAAATTAACAAATTTGCAATGTTTTAGTCACATCAAAGCAGAGAAACTAGGAACGGTTATATACACGTTCACCTATTCTTATGTTATCATATCTTCTTAGCCTTTCTGTAATATTATGATTGATTTCAGTAGTTTAAATTCTGTTCAGCTTACAGTGCTTCCCAGAAGTGCATTAAGGTACATGATTTAATTTCTCTTGCGCGTGGGTTCATTCTTTCTCCACGTGCAGCTATGTTGCATGCCTCTCTTGGTGGCATGTAGAGTATATACATCACAGGCCGCCCTAGCATCGGTATAAATAAAGTGTAGTAGATGGTGAATAAGGACAGGCTAGGACCCTGGTCCATTTTGATCAGTTTCACAGCCACTAGGTTTTTTTATTGGTCAGTTTCATGTTTTCAGCTGTTTACATCTGAAATTTCATGGTATTGTAACCGTAGGGGTCCCAAACCAAAAGGTGTCCGAAGTGGGTCTCCTCTCCCCCAGGAGCTTCCATGCAATGGAAGGATAAGTCCTGTTCCTCCCCAGCCTAGCAGGGTCTTGCAGCTAGGAGCCCCCTGGCTGGGTCACTTCCAGGAGCAGGAGGAGATTGGACCCACCTCCACAAGTCTCCTTCAGCTGCAGGAACCTCCCAGTGCTTCCTGCAGCAGGGGCATTCGTGGGTGGGTCTGCTCTCCCCCTGAGAGCAAGAGCGGCTATGCAGGGGAAGGACAAGTCCTTTCCCTTCACAGCCAAGCAGAGACTTGCAGCTAGGAGCCCCCTGGCTGAGGCATTCCCAGCAGCAAGGGGAGATCAGATTTCGCAGGGAAGGGCTTATTTCCTGGACTGTGACATGTTTTTCACAGCCCTGGAATTGGTAGGGCCCTATCTATACATCTCTCTACACAACCAAGCAGCACCTTCCCGTCTACACTGCTAAGTCGTTTCCTACTGTCCAGCTCTGCTGGAGCCTTTCCCTGCTGCCCTTCCCTCTGCCAAAGTCTTTCACTGACATGCGTAACTCTTCACTGACATGTGGACGCTGCAGTATGTAGCTACACAGAAACTGCACACTGCCGCAAGAAGTGTGGTGTAAATGTAGCCTCTGAGTAGTATCTTTCAGACTATTGAGCACTTTGAAGATAAGGACTATGATGAAAAATTTTTAAATAAAATTATACGGAAAGCCAGCATAGTGAATGGAGGACAGGCTGAATGTGCTCACTGTAGTCCATGTTGCTGAGGGGATGTGCAGCCGTGTTCTGTGCTACTGTAGCTCATGATAGACTGTCAAAGGCTGTAGAGAGAACCAGCGGAGTGAGAATGGATGTCGCCTCCCTCAAAGAACAGCGGGGTGATGATCCAGTAGGACTACTAATGGTGTTTCCATTACATGTTTTGGCTTAAAATCAAATTGTGCTGAATCTAGGATTATTGGCTTTGACTAAATGAGCTTGTAGGTATCCTTTGGCTAGCTTCTATAAGCTAGGTCAGAAATGAACAGTTTGAAACTGAGCAGTAACTGGCTAGATTCTATGCATCTAGTGTACATTTCTTCAAGGTTGGTCACGTTGTTCTGTGTTCTGAAGAAGGAAAGGGAAGTTCCTCCACTGAATAAGTCAGTGAATGTTTTAGTTAGAAGTACCAGTTGCTTGTGACTCACTCTTGCCTCCAAAAAGAGCTGGGATTAGGACACACCTTCAAGGTGACCAATGCTTAGTGTAGCATGAAGGTGGCAGTTTGTGGCTGGTGTAGGGGGGATTGTAACCATTCAGCTTGAGAAACCTTCCCAAATGTGTGAATTGTTTCAGCAAATCAGGAGGATCCTTGTATGAGTATAGTCATCCTCTTTACCCACCTGCCATATCAACCCCGTTTAATATTCTGGCACATATCCAGTAGACTACACACCGCCTAAAATTTTAAATACCCAATTACAAACCAAAACTCTTCGATACAAAATGTTCGTTCTTCAGTATTTCCAATAGGTTGGTTAATAATTTGTACATACCAAAAAAAAACCCTAAACAGAATTCTTCTCTTCCCACCTGCCATTATTTTTGTTCTCCTTCAGCCTCTCTTCCTATGAACCTCGGTCTCTCTGAGTGCATGCAAAAAGGAAGTCTTTGCAGTGTTCATGGAAGGTTAACAAATATGAGCTCTGGTGTATCAGAGCTAAAAGCAAATTCCAGAATTTAGGTCCCCTGCATAGAACAATGTCGATTGCTGTTTTCTCTGTTATGGAGGCACTAGTTACGACTCTATAACAGAACTCAACTTTCTTAATTTAAAACAAGATTTCAACCTCTTTATTTTTTGGAACTATACAGTTTATCATCCCCAAACTTACAGCACTTACTCTTTTGAATACAGAATACATTTTATAAGAATTCACAATAAAACCAGTTAGTTTGAGTTAAAATTAATTAAAAATTATTTCCTTTAAGAAACGTAGAACTTTTTCTTGTCCTGAATTGTCTTAATGGAATAACAGATGCGTTAAACTTTACATATAGTTTAAATTGAAATCTTGTATGTAGGCTATAATTGAAGTAAATAGATTACAATTAATCGGTTATTAATAATTCTTATATTTAATTATGATTAAATTTCAAGGCTCAGATTAACAGTTCAGTAAATCACAAGCGGGGTTACTGTGACATCAGAAATAAATCAACCAATCACCAACTTCTCTCTCCAGCTAATTTGCATGCATCACATCTGTTGGTTGTAATGATTCACTAGCATACCAGAGACTAGACACATGTCAAATTCTCATTGGTAAATTACTTGGCTCAACTGTCACTGCTAATTACAGATTAAGTGGCTGCATGCTGGCTTTGGCATCAGTGCTTGAAAGGCTCCCCATGGCATAACAGCTTTTGTTACATATGTACTGAGGCAGCATTGTCAATAGAATTGAAGTAGGAGTGCAGGGAAGCCCTTAACACACAAATAAGTTGAGACTCGGAGACTCTGCTTTCTCCTTTCCCTTTCTCATGTCATAGTAACTAACTCAGGCCTCTAAATTTAATAGGTCAATTGCAAATTAAAGTCCAGATTCACCAGCACACTTAGGTTGTTTTGTGTCACTTTGGTAATACAAGGCAGCTGCAATCTTAACTGATCTAGATAGTATGCTTGGGCTGATGTTAGTCTGATATTTTGGGGTATCAGTGATTCTTCTTCAGGTGATGTTTCTTCCAGTATGGGTGCACATGTGTTCCAAGCACCTGAAAATGGAGAATTTTTGCTAGTGATATCTGTTGGTCTGCATCTGTGCTGCCTCGTGCTCCAAACCAATGGTATGCCACCTCAACAAAGATGAAGGGTTTTTACTCAAGGTATTTCCTCATTCCCAAAAAGAAGGGGGTTTTGTAAGACCCATCTTTGATCTCAGACAACTAAATGTCTTCACACAGCATTTGAGATTTAGGATGACCACCCTAGCCTTTGATTTTCTTCCTAAATGAAAGTGACTGGTTTGTAGCTCTTGATTGGATGCCTGTTTTCCATAGAGACATTCATCCAGCCCACAGGAGACTCCTGTGCTTTATGGTGGACCTAGATCATTATCAATACAGAGTTATTCCCTTTGGTCTATCAGTGGCCTCCAGAGCTTTCACAAAGCTGCTGTCGTTGGTAGCGACATACCTGTGTTGCCAGGAGAGCCCAGTATTTTCTCACCTCTATGACTGGCTGCTCACGGTATAATTCACAGCCTCCTTCAAGCCATAGGACTTAAGTGAACCTAGAAAAGTGCACTTTAGTACCAGTGCAAATTATAGACTTTTTTGGAGTGACTACAAATGTAATTTCAAGTAGTACATATCTACATGAGGACGGATTCCATGTTCTGAGGGACCTCCGGTCAAAATGAGCCCTCAAATGACAGTTCGATCCAACTTGCTACTTCTTTCAAAACTTCATTTCAGGTGCCTCCAGGCATGGCTATAGACAGCCTATGCTCTTAGCAGAAACAAACTGGACAAATGAGTCTTGATCCTGCCCCATGTCCTGGCTTCATATATCTGGTGGAAAAACAAAGACCCCATATGTATGGTGGTTCCCTTCATTCTTCCACCTACTCATCCATGAAGAAGCGAGTTGAGGAAATATTGAGCTGCCCTGGCCTCACAAGTGTCCCTCCCTACTGGGTTGGGGAGCACATCTGGATGATCATGTGGATCAAACCTCACGGTCCTAACATGAGTACAAGCTATGCACCAACCTCCTCAAACTGCAGTTCACAAAGCTTGCAAAATAATTCTGATCTTCATTCGTTTGCATAACGTTCTGGGCATGTTAGACAACATGACTACACTTCATTATATAAATCGAGAAGAGTAAGTGTGATGGTTCTTGGGTCCCCCAAACTCTGAGTCACCCTATTAGCTCTCTGCATCAGCAAGAGGGAGTCTTTCTTGTGGTAGCTGGGTGTCAGCTCCCTAGCACCACCAGCCTTTCAACCATGCAGGCACTCTCCTCTCACTATGCCAGTTGCTGCACCCCAATCCCTAAGCATACTTGAATCACTCTCTTACCATATCTAGCCCCTGACACTGCCTACTCACAGAATTTCCAGATCCTCTGCACCCAAAGGTGCAGAGTACCCCAGTTTATCAGTTTTACCATAAACTACCACTCCTGGAAACCACATAGCACTTGTGAGCACTTATGATAAAAGCACTTATGTGAGCACTTATGATAAAATAAAAGTAGGTAACTAAGAATAAAGATGTAACTGGAGATGAGAGAGTGGTGGAAACAAGTGGTTACAATACAAAAAACATAAAATGTGGGTCTAAACTTATTAATAATAACCTTTACTATATTATAAAGTAGATTTTCCCCCACAAGTTCAGTTTTTTGCAGAACTGGCTGGTTGCAGACAAATCAGGATCCAAGGGTTCTTGAATGCCCAGCCTGCTCCTTAAGGAGTTTCCTCAGTAAATTGATGCAGAGTGTCTTTCCACACACTCAGTCATACTAAAAAACAATCTCTCTTGTTTCTGTTCACAGACAAGGTGAACCCCTGTCTTGTTGTAAAGTTTCCTTTTTGTGTTTGAGTGGCTTTGACTCTGTCGTGGCCTCTGCTTGTTCTTCATTCTAATTCTTACTAGTTTGCAAGACTAAACAATTTAGCCTTGCATTGCGTCACTGGCTAGAAGGGGTGTGGTGGTAACTTCCTCATACCCTAATGGGACATTTACTGAAATATCCTGGTGACTAATCTTTACTTTTTACTCCAAGTCCATAAAGCATATGTTCAATATAAATATATTGTTCCTTAAATGTTACCAGTGCAAACATCTTGCAGTGATTGAGTCTTGACAAGTTACAAGCTGTCTGTAGACACTCTACATGAATCATAGAAATGAAGGGACCTCAAGAAGTCATCAGATCCACCCCTCTATGCTGAGGGGGAGCAGGTGAACCTAGACCATCACAGGCCAACCTGTTCTGTAAAACTTCCAGTGATGTGAGTTCCACAGCGTCCCTTGGAAGTCTGTTCCAGAGCTTAACTATCCTCGTAGTTAGAAAGCTTTTCCAAATAACAAACCTAAATGTCCCTTGCTGCAGATTAATTCATTACTACTTGTCCTGCCATCAGTGGATATAGAGAGCAGTTGATCAGTCCTTTTTGGAACAGCCTTTGACATATACGATGACTGTTATCAGGTCCCCCCCTCAGTCTTCTTTCTGACCCCCCTCCCCAACATTTCCTCACAGGTTAGGTTTTCTAAGCCATATTTCATTTTTGTTGCTTTCCTCTGGACTCCCTCCAATTTGTCCACATCATTCCTGAAGTGTGGTGCCCAGAATTGGACACAGTACTGCAGCTGAGGCCTCACCAGTGCCAAGGAGAGCAGGACAAGTGCCTCCTTTGTCTTACATATAACGCTCGTATTAGTACACCCCAGAATGATAGCCATTTTCACAGCTGCATCACGTTGTTGACTCATATTCAATTTGTGAATACCACCACATTCTTTTCAGCAGTACTGCTACCAATTATTCCCACTTTGTAGTTGTGCATTTGATTTTTCCTTCATAAGTGAAGTACTTCGCATTTGTCTTTTATTGAAATGCATCTTGTTGAATTCAGACCAATGCTCTAATTTGTCACAGTCCTTTTGAATTGTAATCCTGTCCTCCAAAATTTTTGTAGCCCATCCCAGCTTGGTGTCATCTGCAAATTTTATAAGTATACTCTCAACTCCATTATCTAAATCCTTTATTGAAGATACTGAATAGTGTTGGACCCAGGACTAGCCCCTGCAGGAACTCAGTAGATACACCCTCACAGTTTGACAATGAACTATTGATAACTACTCTTTGAGTACTATCTTTCAAGTAGTTTTGCTCATGCCTTGTAGTAAATTCATCTAGATTGTATTTAGCTCATTTTCTTAGGAGACTGTCATGTGGGACGTTGTCGAAAGTCTTACTAAAATGTTTCACATCTATAGCTTCCTCCCTATCCACTGATCTGGTAATCCTTGTTGAAGAAAGAAATTGGGTTGGTTTGACATGATTTGTTCATGACAAATCGGTGCTGGCTATTCCTTAGAATCCTATTATCCTCTAGGTGCTTATGAATTGCTTCTTAAATAATTTGTTCCAGTATCTTTCCAGGAATTGACGTTAGGCTGACTGATCTATAATTTCCTAGGTATTCTTTGTTCCCCTTTTTGAAGATAGGTACTATGTCTGCCCTTCTCCAGTCCTCTAGGACCTCACCCATCGATAAATATCCTGTGAGATTTGTATTTAGTGTAATGAGTTTGTCCAGTCCAAGGTGAGAGCTCTTTGCTAAGGGTCTCTGTGTCACAGATAGCTTCTGCACAAAGAGGAGGGAGACCTATCAAGCTCTGGAATTGGTGCATCTGTCACCAGATTCCCCCTCTTGGCATTGCACTGCCTGGGAGTAATGAACACCTTGTCAGACAGCCTCAGAAGGCACTTCGACAGAGACCACAAGTGGGAACTCTGTAACTCAATGATACAGAACATTTTCTAGCGGTTTCCCATTGTGGGACTTTTGTGTCCTAAGGCAACAAATTATGCCAGTCTACTGTTCCTGAGCAGCTTGGAGTCATGATTCCAATGGGGATGCAGTCCTAGTTCAGTGGCAGGAGCTGGTGATGTATGCCTTCCCACCCATCCATCTTTTACCGTAAGTCCTGAGAAAAATCAAGCAGGACAGTGTGTCTGTTATTTTAGTGGCTTTCTGCTAGCCAAGGCAGTTTTGGTTTCCTAGCTTCCTACAGATGTCCGCACAACCATGCATACGAATGCTACAATTTCTGAACCTGTTGACATAGGACAAAGGCAAGACTAAACATCGCAACTCAGCACTCTACCATCTGACATTCTGGTATTTGGATGGATGATGAGCTTAGAGAGGTCATATTCAGAGGTCATATTCATCTTCAATAATATTAGAAAATCTCTTCCATTTAGGAAAATCTCAGAGATTTTCTAACTTCTCTCCCTAAAGAAGTCAAGCCATTTCTCAGTTCACTGTGTGTGCATTTGGCAGTGACCCAGCACTTTTCTTCTTCCAGTAGAGAACTGTTCAGTCGTCACTCACCCTGAGACTATAAGGTTTCTGAAAGGCCCTGCCGGAACCTTTTTCCTTGGAACGGAAACCAACACCAACTTGGGACTCAGATCTAGTTTTGTCAGTGCTCATGAATCCTCCTTTTTAACTCTTGACCCCCTGCTTCTTTCTTCATTTGTCTATGAAGGTGACTTTGCTGACTGTTGTTGTCACCTTTGCTAGAAGACTAATTGAACTCAGGACCCTTTTGCTAGACCCTCGCTACATGGCTTTCAGAGAAGGTTTCTTTGAGGTTATACTCCAAATTTAATTTCGACGGTTTCCTCTGAATTCCACCTAAATCATGTCATACACCTACCCAAAACCTCATGCCACCAGAGAAGACAGGAGCCTCCATTCTATGAATGTCTGTCAGGCCATAGCTTTCTATCCGAAAAGGATGAGACCCTTCAGGAGTTCTCTGAGACTTAACTTCTATTGGTGAACAGAGGAAAAGGGAATCAAGCAGGCTCCTCACAGACTTTCTGAATGGATTTCAGGTTGCGTTATACTTCACTGTGAAATCTTGGAGACTCTCTCATTTCAAAGTATGAGGGCCCACTTGACCAGAGCCCAGCTTCTTTTGGCTTCTTTTCAGGGTATTCCACTGCCTGGAGTTCTGTAGAGTGGTAATATTGGGGCTCTATGCATATCTTTACTAAGCATTACACCCTAGTTCAAGCTTCTTTAGCAGAAGTATCCATTGACACAGTGATCCTACAGTTGGTGGTGCAGATTGGTTCACTGCACCCTCTTGCTCAATGAATACTGATTAGGACTACAGTGGAAATATACATAGGGACCATCACTCGAAAAAGAAAGAGAGGTTACTTAGTAATTGGAGTTCTTTGAGATATGCAGTCTGTATATGTATTTCACTACCTGCTTCAGATCTTTTCCTAACGTGATTTGCAGTAGAGAACGAACTGCAGAGGTGGTCAAGCTGCGCTTCCACTTATGCCCTTGGTTGAGTGCATGAGGAGGCACAGGGAGCAGTCATGGACCAACAGACACTGCTAGTAAAAAAAATTTCCAGTTCTGGGCACATGGAGCACATGGTGAAATGCACATAGGTCCCACACGTCTCAGAGAACTCCGGTTACTGTAATGCAAGTAACCTTTCTGTCTGCCCTTAAAAGGTAACCTTAATTCATTTTAAAAACGCAGTACATTCTTCTTATGTAGCATCTCCATTACTAGAGGTTTGTACAATTCCCTGATAATCACTTTGTGAATAAACAATCCTTCTAATGGACCCAAGGTATTGTATTGTATTCATCCAAGAGCTCCTTTTTCTGCTTCTTGTTCTTCTGCCATCAGCTTTCCTTTCTAGTGCCTGTAATGTGCATTGCCTGCTGAATCCATTAATAAGCTTTGCATATCAAATCTTTCTTTTCATAAGATCTGACTAGCATTAATGTTAATACAGTGCCTATCTTCAAATCATTAGGTATATTGCATAGTAGCATTCTCTTTTGATGTCTTTAGTATTTGTGTATGACATTGTACACACTTTTTAAAAAGTAAGGAAATTCCCAGAAACAAAGCAACATTAAAATATAGTAAAGATTGGGAGTATATATCAGTAACATTAAATGTTAAAAAACATTTGAGGCTGTTGCAATTAGCTGCAAACAAGCAATATAAACCCAGGAAACTTAAGAGTTAAGTTACACTTCAAAAGAAATCCAAACATGTAAGAAATGCAAATAAGTCTCCTGACAACCTTAACTCTGCCGCATAGTGATGCTTTGGCGGGGGTGCAGGGAAGAGAATCACGTGGTTTCTAAAAATCAACAAATTATGCTGTTAAACTGCTGGAAGGTTTTGAAATGTCCTCAAAGTAACTTCTTGCCACTTTTTTTTTTCTTTCCTGATTGGTTGACTAAGCTTTTAGAATTTAGAGCTTGCAAATATATTTAGTGCCCCTGAAATGGCACTTTTTAATTATCACACAACTAGTTGATGTACAGTGAACCATAAATAACAAGCACAGAGACGACAAACTCCTGCAGAATACCAAATTCAGAGTTAGATGCAGTAATTCCAAGTAATGCATATACAATGCTTACACTGTCTAAGCATTTACTTGGATCTAATTTGACTGATTTAACTTTTTAGGCATATCCTGATTTTATTCTTATCTGCACATTGTTTAATACTGTTTGTTTAGAGGAGGCTGGTGAATACGTCAGGTTTCTTGTTCAAACTTTGCTGCAAAGTCTCCAACAAAGGAAAGCAAAAGAGAGAATGAAACAGCTGTAATCCGGGAAGGTAGTCTGATTTATTTAAATATGGAAACCCTAATAACCAGATTCAACAACAACCACCCAAAAAACCAACCAAACAAAAAACCCCAAACCAAACACTATCTGTCTTTCATACCTTGAAAGTTCCTAGAATCACCCTTATTGGGTGACGTGTTGTCTGTTTTAGACTGTGGTCCTACATCATTTGTATGATGCTGATGTAAGATTAATAACTGTTTTCTCTGCAAAATCTGGATGAAATGACAGGTCTCATGAAGAAATCTCCACTCCTGCGTATTTTCTGTTCATCTACTACTCCAGCAGGTGTCTTTAAATCCCTACTCAAGGTGCACTTATCCCATTATGCCTATGGAAATTAACTCATAAAGTCTAGTTGGATGCCACTCGTATTTCTGACAGCTGATTATACATTGCAGCTATAACAAACTTGATCTGACACTGTCTAGTTGTAGATGGTAAATGTAGAATGTAACCGTACATTCAAATCACTCTCTCTCCCTTTCTCCCCCAGTCTGTTTATACTTGCATCTTGTCTTGAGTTAGTAAGAGATGATTCCAGCCAAGAAATTCAAAAATTTGCTTGTATAGCATCTCGCACTTGGGTACAACTGTAATATAATAAGGAAAAATCTTAAAATCCTCTTTCTGCAGCCTTTTTCATGATGTGTGCAAAATTTTTACTTAGGCTCTTCCTTGATGTTTTTACATACAGTTAAGTAAGACCTGCTTACCTTCATGTGCTAGAAGAAACTTTTTAAGTTTTTGGCCTAGTGTGAGAGTCTATTTCCAAGTCTAATGGAAACATTTTTATTTAATTACATATTTTTAAAGTACACATAACATGCTATCGTTTTATTAGTCAAATGAACATTTTCTGTCTTGTATATGCAACCTAGACATTACAGAATTGTGTTAGCGTATGAGAACTTGAAAGTAATATTGAGTATAAACAAAGCGAAAGAAATTAGTGTACTTTTACTATACAAGTTAGGGCAAAAATTAAATGATATACTTCTAAAGCTACACCCTCAGTCATTTTTAATAATTTATGATGGTGGTAGTGACCTAAGTTATTTTTCTTGTTGCAGTTTACTTATACTAATGAAGGGCTTGAAGTACTACTCAAAAATCCAAATTTTGCAGCCCTTTCCCCCTTCATAGATTTTAAGGCCAGAAGGGAATGTTATGATATGCTTTGTGCTCCTGCCTATTATACACCTTAGAACGTCTTGCTTTAATTTTTACATCAAGCACAGTGGCTTCTGGTTGAAACTAAGGCGCGTTTCTTACATATTGAGTCTTGATTTAGACTTCATGATCCACTGCTTTCCTTGGTGAATTGTTCCATGGTTAATTACTCTTACTGTTAAAAATGTGCACATTGTTTTCACTTGGAATTTGTCAGCTTCCAGACACTGGCTTTTGATATGCTTTTGTTTGCTAGATTAAAGAGCCCACTGCTATCAGATACCTTTCTCCCTGTGTAGGGACTTAGACTGTGATCAAATCACAGACTGAGTTTCTTAAAAGTCCCTCATTGTAAGGCATCTTTTCCAAAATTTGATTGATTTTTGTAGACTTTTTTTAGTCATTTCAGATTTTTCAAAGTCCATTTTAAAGTGTGGACAGCAGAACTGGACACAGGTTTCCACTAGTAGTCTCACTAATGCAGTATACAGAGATAATATTAACTCCCTACTTTCACTTAGTGCTCCCTTGTTCAGACTTGTCATCTCTGGGATTAACAGCACCGCTGCCCCCTCTGTTATCCTCCCCAAGAGTGCTCATTTAGGTCTGAGACCTCCAGCTGGAACCTCTCTAAGGGCTTATCTTCACTACCCAGGAGATCGGTGCTATTGCAATCCATGCAGCAGGTGTTGATTTTAGCAAGTCTAGTGGTTACCTGCTAAATAGACAGCAGAGCAGTCTCCGCTCAGCTACAGTACTAGGGTGACTAGATGTCCAGATATTATAGGGACCGTCCTGATTTGGGGCTCTTTTTCTTATATAGGCTCCTATTACCCCCTACCTCCATCCCAGTTTTTCCACAGTTGCTGTCTGGTCACACTATTCAGTACTCCAGGCAAGTTGACTAGAAAACATCTCCCGTTGACGCAGTGCAGTGAAGACACTGGGGTAAGTTGACCTAAGCTCTGTAGTGTAACTTAGGTCGACTTCGAGCTTGTCTTCACTACCAGGGTAGGGGCAAAGACCCAGATCCCTCTCCCTCCATACTGATGGATGTAGTCTTGGAGTCTCCCTTCAGTACTTTTTTGACTCTCTCTGACCTTAGTCCTGCATCTGCAGCTTGTGCTCTCTTGAAGGACAATTGACACTGTTTACTGGTGACCAACCAGCTTTCACAAAACATAGTACATGTTGAGGACAAAATGGTTACAGAGAAAACATAATAAAACAGTTTGCATGCCGGTTATACTTACCAAGTGTCACCCATCTTCCATATGGAGATCCTGGCAGTTTCCAGTCCTTCAGATCCTTCCAGCAGGGTTTTGCCCTTTTGGTTACAATTTCATGTCTGTTTTTGGATCACAATGCAGAATCTGCATCTGTTTACGTTTGACTCTTTTTATACCAAAAGCCCTTTCTTTGTCTGTTGGGCATCTTGCACCTGTTTGAAATCATTATATGCAATTCTGCCCAGGAGGTGGTACTTCTCTGCAGTCGTTTACCATTCCCACTGATTTGGGCTCAGGAGGGAGCTTGGTAATCCTCCCCTGTATAGCTAGAATACAATCCCCAGCTCACAAATGTAAACATATAACATTTACAGTTGCGCAAGTTTGATGAATAAGCCTATGGACCATATTGTCTTGTGCATCTCAGTGTAGCTGTCATTTTAAGTTTCCATGCTTCCAAGGTCTCACATCTGTCCCACATACATCCAAGGATCTTGTTGTCCCTGTTTAGTCACCTGTCACAGTGGGAACTTCTTTCAGTTGGTTATCAACCAGGACCTGTAGGTCCTCTCCAGTCTCTGCTGTACAGAATGCAGGCCCACATTCTGGGCTAAACTTACTACATGGGCAGAGACTGTAGAAATAATGTAATGGTGTTCCTTACCTTGAACACTGCATTCAGCTTTGTCCACATCTTAAATTTTACAAATGTAAATTTGGATGCTCTTGAAGGAAGCAGGTGCTTCCCTACAATGTGAAGGTAATGACTAAAGGCAGAACTCTGCCTTCCAGTACATATGTACAGCTGCCATTGATGTTGGACAATTTGGGTGTGGGTGGAGGTGGGAAGAGTTTAACAATAACTGATTTGGAAGGAAAAAGTAAAATTATACAAGTACTATGCATTTTATATACCTCTATGTAAAATGCCAGTTGAGTGCTTGCTAATACTCTGGCTTATAACACAAGAAGGGAATACAAGGGATATTTTCAAGCTGGGACCTCCTCAGCACAGACATAATTTGTGCAGATATAAACACTTGCATGTTTTGTTTTGTTTTTTTGTGGGGGACAGTTTGTTGCGCTTTGAGGTGGGAGGAAGTGATGTATATACATGTGATGTCGTGCGTGCAACACCAGGAAGCAGGTAGGTAGTCATTTGAAGGCTGAGATATGGAGACACTGTAGGATCGCGCTACTGACTTTTACAGTAGAACTGTGAAACTGTTACTGGTGGTCAGCACAGTCTTTTTATTTCTTTGTTTTGGTGACTTATATTAGCAATGGACGGGATAGATGTGGGAATATTTTTTTTGATAGAAAACAGTCTATTTTATTAAAACTAGGGTGCTAATAACTTCAGAATTTTTTTTCTAGAGAAAGTGTGGAAGTAAAAGTTATGAAAGTAAAAATCTTCTTTGGAGCAAAGTTGGCTTTTCAGATTTTTATTCTCCATCTCAAGTACAGTTTTACTGGAAACATTTTCAGACAAATGATAAATCCATCTTTCTTGCAATTTGCAAAAATATAGTCTTTATTCATAACTTCCAGAAAAATAAGGGTGATTGTTTAAAGATGAAAGTATTTTTATATTTTTTAAGGGCTCAAAGATGTTTACGTCAAGATTTGATAATTAACACAATTTGTTCTGTTTTAATAGCACACTTTCATATTTGAAGAAAAAACTGTGTATGCTTTAATTGTTGATGAGTCTAAATATCGCCCTTGCTTACATTTAGAAGCAGCTCTAGTGTGCCTCTGAATTTCTTTCTTGATGTATAAATCAAACTTCACCTAGTGGCAACAAATCTGCTTAAGCTACAGTTGAAAGTTTTATTGACCAAGTTTGTTTAAAATTGGGGACTCAGATTTTTACTCTTAAAGTATTTTGTAACTGTTTAAAACCTGTGTGGTTTTGTTTTGTTTCCTTATAGCATACCTCTGTGGATGGATACGCTGAACCACATGTCCAACCCACCAAATCGAGTAGCAGACAAAACATCCCCCAATGTAGAAACTCAATTACATCTACAAATGAAGAACACCCTCACATTGGAAATTATCGCTTACTAAAAACAATAGGAAAAGGAAATTTTGCCAAAGTGAAGCTGGCAAGACATGTTCTTACTGGAAGAGAAGTAAGCTTTTTGAGTATGGCTAATGAAGTATTTTGTATTGCCTTCATGTGTGGTCTTCTAATAAATGTTCGGAACATTGTTTCCAACTGCATCCTTGATTATTGAGACTTGTTTAATATTGCAAAATATAATGCAATGAAAATAGAACCAGTTGCAGTATGTGTGAAGATAGAATTTTCATTTTTGTACGGAAAATTCTTTTCTGAAAACTTTCTTTTTTGGAGAGGCTGTATAGTTTAAGTCAGATATTAGGTTGTCTATTATTTATTTTTTTCCTGAAAGGAACAAATAAATAATTTCTATCCTTTTCTCTTCCCTCCTCCCTTTTAGCCTCTCCCCTCTCATCTTCCCCCCGGAAAAAAATTCAGACACCTCCAAAAGAAAATGAAAATATTTTGTTGGGATCTCATCTGTGTTTCTGTGCAATGTTACATTTTCCACAGTGCTGGCAGGAGTGTAAAACTGACTCTGCTACTGAAGCTGCAATGGAAAGTGATAAAGCACAGTTGGATTCTTATTAAGAAATTCTGCTAGATGGAGTGGAAGATAGATTGGCAAATGTGCCCATTATATGCACACTTTTATAGCTATGTTTATGCACGTTAGATATGCAATGTGTTTAGCTACTAACATGCACATTTCTGTCAGAGCTTTTCACAAGTTTAGTAATACCTGTTTTTCCCCTAGGTTGCTGTGAAAATAATAGATAAAACCCAGCTAAATCCCACCAGTCTACAAAAGGTAAGAATTGAACTTTTGTAATTTTGTAAACAATTGAACTGTGCTGCCAAGGAAAGTAAAGATGATTTTTTTGACCCCTTTATATCAAAAATCAGAAATCTTTGGTTGTGCTGACTATTGCGTGTATGGTGCTGAGGCATAAAGTGGTGTCCTGCTATCTTAGCTGTATCTGGATTCCCAATTGTGCTGACAATGGTTTTTGAACGTGGTTCTTAGTTGCTCACTACTCCCCTCATCTCCCTCTTCTCCCCCCACCCTATTTCTCTTCCCCAGCAGGTTTTGTTTTGCTGGGTCTGAAAACTGTCATTTGAAGTTTTGCTGCCAATCAAATTTAGGTTCATTCTATATAAAAATGTCTCTCTCCTCACTTAAAATCTAGAACAGTAGTTTCCCTAATTTAACTTGTCCTGTTGGATTTTCCATAATAATGAAACACATTTTGAAGAGTCAAAGTTAGTAAGGCTTAATTGACTTGAAGCTCTGTTTGTGTATATTTCAATTTTTATTAAAAATATTTGTTGTTCAAGGGATTCTTGTTAATTACTTTGCTTATATATAATCTCACAGAAATTACTTAAGTGGTTACAGAAACTGCTGGTTTGTTTGGCTTCCTGTTTCTCTGGTTAGTACAAACTACTCATAAACCCCTTTATAGGCCATCCATATTATTGTGATAACCATATTGGCCCATGATGGGCCAACTCAGAGCTTCTGGTTTTCAGTGAAGAGTCGATTGATTTATTTTAAGTATGTGCATGACACATCATTTGTCCTAAATTTTGGCCATTTTCCAGTGTTTCTTTAAGGTTTAAAAGCAGCAAAGAGTCCTGTGGGACCTTACCGACTAACAGATGTATTGGAGCACGAGCTTTCGTGGGTGAATACCCACATTCGACAAAGTGGGCATTCACCCACAAAAGCTCGTGCTTCAATACGTCTGTTAGTCTATAAGGTGCCACAGGACTCTTTGCTGCTTTTACAGATCCAGACTAACACGGCTACCCCTCTGATACTTTAAGGTTTAAGTTCACTCAAATATGGAAAATCCATACAAAAGCCCTCTATCCTTCCTAATTAAGTTCCATAGTAGATTGGAACAGCCATATGGGGAGCTTCTATACCCCACAAAGGTAATCTTCATGCTAATGCCACTTAGGCTAGCTAAGAGGGGACCATTTGGGATGTGCCTCACTGCCTGTTGTTGGGCTGAATTCACCTCTCTCATCCTTGTTCAGTTCCTCATAGAAAGCTTAGTTGTTTAGCCTTTGTGTTGGGATGGATGCATTTTGTGAGAAGAGGGGATAAAAAATGAGTAGAAAGCAAGAGATGCACTTTGAAAACACTCATGCTGATTAGCTAGTGTTTTGTAAAAATGCCAGCCTACTCAAAATCTTTTCTAGTTGTCTTCTCTTCCTGTCATTTTAGATAGAATTTGTGGCTGAGGCATGTGAAAATTTGCCCAATAGCTTGTTAGTTGTTACATTCTGAAATGACAGCATTTGCACAAGGTTTTAACAAAAAAAAAAAAATTAAGTACTCTTTTTGACTAAAACAATTGTTGAACAATCATTTTGGAGGAAACATTTGTGTTCTTCACTTTAGTTCTGCTTTTCAAGACTGTACTTTCTGTTCATATGGCCAAAAATTTTTGGAAAAAAAGGGCGATGGCACCTGAACTTGAAGCAGTGAATGAGGACATTGAGTTCCCTCAAGATCAGGGTGGTAATCCTTGCCTTCGTAATTCCATAGTCAGACTCACAGGGCTGTTTTGCGGCTCTTGACCTGCAAAATACTTGGTGAACAAATATTTTATCTAACGCTACAGCTGAAAAACTCCAGGAACTGCTATTTGGTTTCTAGAGGTAATGATGAACTGTAAATAATCTATCTAATGTTAATATTAACATAGATGAGACATGCACCCAAATAATGAAAATATATGCAGTTTATCTACCTGAGGTTGACCTCTAACTGGTGTGAGAGAAGGTGATGTTTTAATTTGAAACTGTTGATCGTTGCCACAATTGTTTTTGTACTGCATAATTGTTGTTGCCACAATTGTTTTTCCATTATGCTAGTGCCTAGAGGGTAGGGCCCCATTTTGCTAGTCACAGTAAAACGATAAAACAGATAGTACATGCTCTGAAGAGATCACAATCTAAGTGTAAGACTGCAGACAGCAGGTAAATAAAATAGACCAGAGAAGCACAAGGAAACAATGAAATGATATTGGTCAGAATGAAACAGTGGTCTCAGCAAACCAGCTACCTATGCATTTTTGAGAATTTTTTTTTAAGTTACCACATCAAGAAGAGTTTAAAGGAAGGATTTGAAGGAGAACCGTGAGGTGGCTACATGGATATTCACTGGGGCAGCATCAAAGAATATGCAAAGGTGCTTGCTGAAAAATGGTGGTTAGACTGTTGTAGCTTGTGGATTTTAGCTGTGTGAACAGAGAAAACACTTGGTCTTCAAGATATTATGCAGGACAAAGTGGTACGATTTATACAGTACCTGAATGTGAAGAGCTAGAAAGGGCTGAGTTGAGGGAAACCTAGGTTATAGGTCTGAGTGACAGGGAAGTTTGGTGATGTCCACAGTGACTGAGAAAGGAAGGATGGGGAAGGGCTTATGGAGAAAACATTAAGAACTTAAGAACTCTGTTTTAGTCAGGATTACTTTAAACTGACAGCAGGACATCCATGAGGAGGTGTCAGAAAGGCTGAGATTTTTAGTTGGGACAGGCAGAGACAGGTCCGGAGTGGAGAATTAGATTTACCAGTCAGTATAGACATGAAAGCTGAATTTTGTGTTTGTGGATTAGATTGCCCAGAGATAATATGTAGAAGAAGAGGAGGAGACCAGGGATGGAGCCCTGTGAGATCCCCACAGAGTTGGAGGGGGTAGTGAGCAGGACCCGCTCCAAATGACACACTAAAGTTTTAAGTGATGTATGTTGGCAGGAGAGGACTGTAACTAAAGCAGAGTTACAATATAGTGATTGACATCAGATGCAGCGAATAGGTCAAGGAAGATGCAAATAGAGTACTTGTTCTGGGTTTTGGCTGGGAAGAAGTTGTTAAATACTTTGATAGCTAGAGCACAAGAATGGAAGATGGTTTGGAGAGAGTCTAGGATGGAATTGTCTTGGAGAAAATTCAGATAGCAGTTTTAGGCAGCACAGTCAATGAAATTCAAGATGAAAAGGGAAGTGGGGTGGTCCATCCTAAAAAAAAATCCCATTCTTGATCCCACATGGAAGAGACTAAAGGTTGGTCTGCACTACAAAGTTAAAACAGGGAGTCTGGTGGAACCTTAAAGACTAACAGATTTATTTGGGCATAAGCTTTCGTGAGTAAAAAACAAACAAACATGAAAGCTTATGCCCAAATAAATCTGTTAGTCTTTAAGGTGCCACCAGACTCCTTGTTGGTTTTGTGGATACAGACTAACAAAGCTACCCCCTGATACTTGACTACAAAGTTAGATTGTGATACGGCAGCTTCAGTCGACCTCATTATGGTAGCATACACACTATAGCCTTGCTCCCACTGATGTAAGTGCCATACTACACTGACATTATAACTTCACCTCCACAAGAGGCGTAGGGCTTATGTCGGTGTAGTTAATGTGACACGGTGTCTATATAGACACCACATCACACTTGCATCCATTGTTGCTATCGTTCTTGTCAATTTCATGGCTCTGTGCTGGAGCCATGAAACTGACAAGAAAGCTGCACTGTCACTGGTACAGCCCTTGTTCCAGCTTAGATGGTAGCTAGGGGATTTCTCATGACTGCAGCCTTTTGTTCTGTTCCACCCTCTTATATAGGTTTGGCACACGGCAGGAATCTTTTGTCTCTGTGCGTCCCCACCCCTCCTCCTAAACGGAAAAGCACCAAGTTTAAGATGGATTCCAGTACCAGGTTACATGGTCACATTTTTTGGGAGAACCCCAAGCCTTCACTCTTCCTGGCCTGACTCACAAGAAGGCTTGCAAGTAAACAGAGCCATTTACAATCAATTGTCCTAGTTTATCGGAGCCATCAAGATTCTAAACCACCATTAATGGCCCCCACTTTGCATAATTAGTGACCTACTTGAATGCAATTACTAACTGAATGCAATTTTGACTAAATCAGTTCCAGTGTTTCCAAGAACAAAGGGGAAAGGCATTGTTTTGCTTAAATACACCTCTACCCCGATATAACATGACCCAATATAACAGAAATTCAGATATAATGCGGTAAAGCAGCACTCTGGGAGGGCAGAACTGCTCACTGTGGTGGATCAAAGCAAATTCAATATAACGCGGTTTCACCTATAATGCTGTAAGGTTTTTGGCTCCCAAGGACAGCATATTATCGAGGTAGAGGTGTATATAATCTCTCTCATTCTTAAAAACAGCTAACCAGGGCTTTTTATTGGGAAGTGTCTTGGCCAACCTTAAGGATACTGGCACTACCAGCTCTGCCTAAAATATCTCCAAGTATCTAGCTCCTCCTTAGTGTAATCTGCTAGCTTCTTAGTGGAGTCACAACACAAGTGAGAATTCCACGGGGCATTTAAATTTAGAGGGAGCAGTGGCCTACCAAATAAGCTAAGAATAGCATACTACACATTAGGGTTGGTATGGAAAATGTTTATGTGAGAATCGGATAAACAAGCAGGCAATAATGGCCTGATTTTTGGAGTAGAAGTGATGGGAGAAGGCGCAGTGTGAAAACGGATAAGGGCAGATAAGTAAGGGCGGTCTATGTTTTATGCAAGGCCTTGAACAAATGACAGGAAGCTTGAATTTGGTATGTTAAAGGTGGGGGTTCCAACGTAGGATTTAAAGATGAATGATGCTGTCATACTGATGTTTGAGACGGATGACCTTGGAGCACTGTGTTTTTTGGGTAGATTGGAGAGGGCAGCGTGGAAGGCAGAGAGACTGTTGTTAAAATAATTATTTTGTTTGTTAGCTCAGATAGTTTTGAATTAGGTCATCAAAAGTGACTGCTCGTAGTTAAATGTAAGTGAATGCTTTCTATCTTTAAGAAGTCATTTACCTTCTATATTGTTTTGATGCCAAAAGAGAAGAGAGAAATACACTATTTGTTTTGGTTATGACAACCTGGTGTAGTTTAAATAAATTTTCCTAAATAGAATTTATGAATTAGGTTATAATAATGTTAATACTTAAAATATTTTTCTCTTAGGTTTAAATCGTATTGGCTCGGGAACTTTTTTGTTAGAAACTCACCAAAGTGACTCAGTAGTTTTACCTTTACAGGAACTCCTTGGCCAGAACTACTTGGTGTGATATGATCTGAACGCTTGAAATCATGAGGCTTAGAGACCTGATCTTTGGGTAGCTGATCAGATTCTTTCCCCACTTCCTTTGCACTTTTAAGAACACTGTGGAATAGTCTGATAATTAGAGAACCTTTTTTCTGCTGTAAATGCCATTACTAATATTCATGTAAATAGTATTGAATAACGTTTGCTTTAATTACTGGTTTTGTATAACCTATAATATGTTCTCTATGTGCCACCAGTAGCTTGCAAACATACTATGTCGTGATCTCATCAGGTCTCTCAAGCTACAATAAGCAATGTTGAGCACTGCAGGAAGTGGTGTTGGGGATTCAGTAGGGAGTTCTTTTCCCTTTGGGTCAGTTGTGAACCAAATGTCTGAGAACAATATAGTGATACTGTGATGCTGAAGGTGCCATTGTGAGGGGGAGGGAATGGAGGACAAAATTTAAAACTCAGATTCTGAGCCAGTGATTCTTAGAGATTTTATAGCCTTTCTTACAAGAAAAGGGGTATTAACCTCAATATTCTGGCCAAATTTCAACTTGGTTAATTTGCTTTTTGAAAGAAACTAAATATGATCTGTTGATTTAAATATGTCTCTCAAAAATTTATATATGGTAGTGTGCCCAAGAGTTACATGATAGATTCGAGTGGTTGTAGCTTACATATACCTTTTTGATATTGATACCTGTGGCATAAATTATACAATTACATAGCAGATGTCTTGGCCATTAACCCTACATATGTTCTCCCTCTCTCTCTCAGGCTGTGTCTACAGTGTGAATGAGGGATGTGATTCCCCTCCTTGTGGACACACATTCATGTTAGCTCTCCCTGAGCTCGGGTGAGTGTAAGTAGCAGTGCCGCTGCAGTAGCACAGCTAACGGCAGTGGAGGCAGGACTGAGCCGTGCAGGGTACAAACCTGCCTGAAACTGGTGGGCATGTACCCAACACAGCTCAGCAGTGCCTCTGCTGCTGCTACTGTGGCTGTACTGCTATTTATGTTCCTATGTGTATGTGCACACAAGCATGGGAATCGCACCCTTAGCTTGTAGTGTAGACATAGTCTCTCTCTGGCATTCTGTTTTATTGAATTGTTCTACAGGATGAAAAATGCACCTTGCATTCCTTCTTTTAACTTGTTCACAATGTCTTAATATTGTTAGCCAATATTCAGGGTCATATGGATTGCGTCTGATGGGGAGAGAAGTTAATGATGAAATAATGATCAAATTATTTGATGCAAGCCTGTTTATTTACAAAGAATGTACATAGTGTTGTTCCCCTGAACACAGTAGAACCAAACAGCAGGAGATAGCTTGTTTGCTCACAGTTCCAAGCCTCTTTCCAGCCAGAGTGCTACTCAAAAGCTCTCTTAGCTTTTTCTCAGGGTCAACAAGTGTTTCTGTGGCTGTCTGGTGGTCTTCCTAGCTGCCTTTCTTGTGTGCTCCTTTGGCCTTTCTATTTCTTCTTCTCTCATGCAATCAGATCAATCTCCTGCATTTGTTGTCAAACCCCTGAGAACTTCCTAGGACCGCATGGCCCAGCCATGCCCCATTTTTGCATGCTGTCTATTCCTTGGGCACTGACTTTCCATTGTTTCAGCTACCATTAAACAAAGAGGCCTTTAATTGTTCCCTTATTTAGCCAGAATGGAAGGCAAATGGTCAAGCCCAGTAGCGTCAATGAGATGGTGTGATTGCCCAGTCCCCATCATAACAAAATTTTAGTACGTATGCCTGGTGTGTCTATATAACTTAACTGTTGTGAGTTACTATGGAAATTCAGTTTCAAACCTAAGAGAAAACATACTAGGAATGCCTACAGGCTGGGATGGAGCAAGCTGACAGCTAAAAGGCCACTTGAAATGTGGCAGAGACAAGTAGCTGCAGGCTTACAAGTTATCAGAAAAGTATGCCTAGGAAGGTTTCTATAACAGGTTGGTCCTATACTGGGTAGTTTCAGTAGTGACCAGGCAGTTGTAAGGAGAGAAGTTTTTTAGGGAAGAAACAATGTTGCCGAGGCCAAGACATCTAATTAATGTGTAGCTCCAGATTTTAGAGTTTGGAACTTGGTGTTTGAAAAGTTTCTGTAATAAAAAATAGTATGCAGCTTCAGCTGTTTGCTGTATGCAGTGTACTGCCCCATCACTCTTGATTAACATTGGGGTCTACGCTTGTTTTCTGTTTCCTTCTCCACATCAGGCAGAGCAGGGGATTTGAACCCAGGTATCCTATATCCCAGGTGAGTCTCCTAATCACTGGGTTCTAGGATATTGTGGAGTGGATCTCTCAATTGTTTCTGTTGAAGCTGTTCCACTTTGTATCAAATATTTAGTCAGTGGGTCAGAGAGAGTGAAAATGACTAAAGTTCTCTGGTTAGGGCATGCACTCGGAAGACCTAGGTTCCAGTCCCTGCTCCAATGACTGAGTATTTCATAGGAAGTGGAACAGCTTTAGCAGGACAGATTGAGAGATCCACGCTAGAATACACTATATTATATATTATACACACCAGTGGATAAGGAACTCAGCTGGGATTTGGGAGACATGGCTTCAAATTCCTGCCCCGCATTCGGCAGAACAGGGATTTGAACCCAAGTCTCCCACGTTCTGGGTGAGTGCCCTGACTACTGGGCTATAGGGTAAAAAGGGGAATTATCACTATCACCTGCTGCTGCTGTGTACTCATCATAACAGGCCCTCCAGCTCAAGCTCACAGGTGAGAGAGGCAGAAGAAGGCATAGCTGCAGGATCCTGCTAGGGCTGAGGTATGAACTACGGGCCAGGCATCAGGATTGAGGCAGTTTTATGCATCACCTCTGGCTCAAATTTAGGTGTCTAGGGAATATACATGGCTGCAGGGTTTTTGAGGATTTCAGTTTTGGATTTATGTTTCTAAAGCAGCAGTTAGGTGCCTAAATCCCTTTATGGCTCTAGTCCAGTCTAGTGGGCAAATTACAGCCCGCAGGCCACATTCGGCCCGCGGGACCCTCCTGCCCGGCCCCTGAGCTCCTGGCCCGGGAGGCTAGCCCTCAGCCCCTCCCCAGTGTTCCCCCCTCCCCCGCAGGAGTCCCAGTGGGGCCATCGGGGTGAGAAGCAGGGGGGCTCGGATAGGGGGCGGGGCCAGGCCACGCCTGGCTGTTTAGGGAGGCACAGCCTCCCTAAACCAGCCCTCCATACAATTTCAGAAACCCAATATGGACCTTATGCCAAAAAGTTTGCTTGCCCCTGCTTTAGTCCCTCATGACCTGACTTTAGGAAAGCAGATTTTTTGTTCTGCTTTTTAATTTGCCTTTTTCTTGTTGTATATTTGTATATGATTGTCAGTCACTGTGAAATCCATTTGAGTCTTAAACTATTTAGTAAACTTTTAATCCCCTTTGGAATCTTTGAACAGAATAATAATATTGGCAATTACTACATGCTCCAGATTAAATGTAAAATTGTGTTTCTTTAGGATTTTTCTTCCAGATTCTAAATCCTTTTATTTATAGAAGTGTAATGTTTTAATCCTGCTTTGGCAGACATGAGTTCATTAAAAGTAATTTATATTTAGACACTAATACTGTTACGTTGTGCAGCCTGTATTTGTTGTCTTCCTGTCAATATTGCAGTTTTTCAGATGTCTGCCTAGAAGTTCTTCAGAAATTTTCATGCTGTACAGGTTACTGCTTTAGATTTGTTATCTTGTGTCCAGTCATTTCAGACAAATTTGTTTAATTGGATTGCTTTTCATAATTGTGAGCAATTCAGATGTAATATACAAAATCAAAATACCAAAACGCAAAACAGTCTACCTGACAAATTTGTAATGGAATAATTGAGTTCATGGAAAAGCAAAAACACTTTAACATACATACTAGCACAATATTATTATTTACCAGACAGCCGTATTTTTAGATCCAGATTAACTGATGTAAACTGTAGGATGTTACCTTTCATTTGATTCTTCTCTCCGCTCCCCAGACACTCTCACGTACATTCTTTTTTTCTCCTTTTGAAGGCAGTTGTTGAACCTTTATATAAGGAAAAAGGATGGCGTCCTGCTAGAAACATTTAACCAGTGAAAATATCTACTCGTGAGACTTTTGCTTGATCAAAAGCTTAATTTTCAAAATCATATTAAATGTAGTTAAGAAGAGGGGAACAAGGATGTGCACTGAGTAGAAAATGTTCAATCTAGTCTAAGGAAAATAATTGTGATTCTTTCTATTTTTAGTTTGTGCTAGTTGCAGAGTACAGAAAGGGCAGTTAATCTTTTTGGGAGAGTTAGCAGTATTCCTGTCGGTCAGCAGTTCCCTTTCTTTTGGAAATTTCCCTTAGTCCCAAGTCCCCAGAGGTGTCCAGGGGTTACTGCTGTCTTTGCTCTTGAACCTCACTTGTGGATTTAGCCAGCTTTTCTCAAAGAAGGGACAGGATATAGCATTCATAGTCGCTGAGATAGTCGGACAGTTTACCAAAGCTGTGTGAGGCTTTCTTGTATCTCAACACAGGACTTCTGCAACACGTCCATCCTAAGCATAAGGCTGGAGAGCGTCAAACACAGCAAATAACAGAAGTATGTTCATTGTTCAGTGAAGGAAAGCTCAGGTGTTATCAGTATTGCCAAATGCAAACATTAAAAAATCATGACTGAAAAAAAAGTAAATCTGGAGTTCCTTTTAATTTACCTTCTAGTTTATGAGCCTTTAGGGTATGCTCACTTCACTTTTTCAAGCTTTTCTCTGCAACCATGAGTGCTAGATTTTCACAATATTATTATTTACCAAACAGCCGTATTTTTAGATCCAGATTAAGTAATGTAAACTGTAGGATGTTGCCTTTCATTTGGTTCTTCTCCCCGCTCCCCAGACACTCTCACATACATTCTTACGACATCTCTCAATTTCAGTAAAGTGGGGAGGGGGGAGAATCATCAGAGTTGTTACCACTGTTGCACGCCTGCCACACTTTATATGTTCTTAAAACTAAAAAATTGTGTAGCCCTTATGGATGTATATCCTTTCAGATGTGACGTGATGTAGGTATTGTTCAGCTGTGTATGTGTGAATAGACTCCATTCATCTTCATGTTGTGTTACCCCTGACAGGGCTGGCTTTAGGCCGATTCGCCCGATTCCCCAGAATTGGGCCCTGCGCCTTAGGCGCCTTATTTTAATTTTTTTTTTATTCACTTGGCAGCAGTCCGCTCCGGGGTCTTCTGCGGCATTTCAGCGGCAGGGAGTCCGCTCTGGGGGGTCTTCGGCATTTCGGCAGTGGGGGGTCCGTTCTGGGGGGTCTTTGGTGGTATTTTGGCAGCAGGGGGTCCTTCGGTGCCATGGAAGACCCAGAGTGGACAACCTGCCACCAAAGTGTCTCCGAAGTCCCGGACCGCCACTGGGTATTCAAATCGGGCACCGCAGTTGTTAAAGCCGGTCCTGACCCCTGAAGCCTAATTATGCTTCCCAGTCCAGTTTTTTCCCCCAACACCAGAACCAAAGTTGCGCACACACACCAAGTTATGTACACAGACTGGGTAATTAATTGCATATGCAAATTGCCAAATAAACAAAAGGGCAGAAATAGTAATAGGTCCTGCAAATGCCCTCTGTTGTTTCAAGCCAATGGAAACTCTAAAAGCTGTTACTATACAAGAGTCTACATATCTTTTTGCATACCTTGTTTTGAAACAAGTGCAGTTTTGTTGTGCATTGAAGGTAGTAAATGACCCTAGGTTTTTAGACCCAGCCAAACATTATAATAAAAATGTAATATAGTGTTGTCCACAAAATGAGTTTGATGTCTATCTAGGACAGTGAATAATGTAATTGTGTCTAGTATTGGATTATAACATAAAAGGCTATGTTAATATCTTCTTAAATTGCCTTTCACCTTCTATTCCGTGTATAAAGCAGCATGTCTGAAGTAGCTCTTTCCTAGTAAGCACAGTTTGAATAAAGCTGTTTTGTTTTCTTAACAGTTGTTTCGAGAAGTACGAATAATGAAGATATTGAATCATCCCAGTATAGGTAGGAGTTGGATTTGTTTTTCTGGTGACTTTTTAATATTATACTCTTATCTGTTTTGTTTGAATATATTTCAGATATTTGTCTTTATTTACCCATTAAATCTTTAAGATGGATGAACACTCAGAGCCAAATCCCACTCTTGTCCTGTTTACTTCAGTGGGACTATTTCCATGAGTAAGGCAAGCAGAAATTTGGTTCGTAGAGGATAACTTGCTCAATCAGAGGAAATGGCTAACACTCAGCAAGGAGACGGTATCTGATGGCCATTAGGGGATCTGGCTCATACTCTTACTGTTGCTCAAATGGGTTAAGAAGCCTTAGAGCTAATGAGTTCTGCCACTCTCACTAAGAAACTAGGACCTAGGATCGAGAAACCTGCAAAGTGCTATCTTCAGAGAAACCAAGTTACAAAGTATGTAATTTTCCCTTTCTGCTTTAGTTTCCCCCCACCTTCAGAGCCCTACTTTGTGATGACAATTCTTCTGGCTGAGGAGGGCTGGACAGTCTTGTTCCAGAGACAGTTAATGTTCCTGAATCGGCCAGAGGGCTTGTTGCATACAAGGTATACAAGTTATTACATACTAGGTACTCCCTCGTCTCCATTCTAAGAGCTGAGTGTGCTGCATTTCCAGCATTCTAAGCTCCTACTGGTCCCCCTCCGTCACACCTGTGACAGTGGTAGTTTTATTAGTGTTATATTCTGATTGGGAAAGGCTTTCAGATTGTAACAGTTAGAATATCTCTGTTTGGCACCTAAACTTTGGGTCTTTTTAAGTTCATCAAAACTCCACAGTTTCTTTAACCTGGAGCGTTTGTAATAGAGAAGTAATTTGCTTGGGATTTTTGTATGTTTTTTTGGTAAGAATTCCTGTGTGGAACTAAACACTAATTTCAGCATGGATTTCATTTTTGTATAGTGTTTGTGAGAGACTCCGGAGGAAGTTGTAGAACGTTTTATGTAGCCATGATGTTCTTACAACTTAATTCTCCTTTTTTCAAAGCCGTTTAAATCTTCTGGCTTGGTGGTATCACTGGTTAATAAATTATATTAATTTAAAGAATAAGTGTTTGGGCTGTGTTTTTAAAATTTTGATGAATTTTTGCTGCGTGATGCAATCTTTCATTCCTTTTTCTTTCAGTTAAATTATTTGAAGTTATTGAAACAGAAAAAACACTGTATTTGGTAATGGAATATGCCAGTGGGGGTAAGTAGTTGTTGAACTCCAGTTTTGTAGATAAACTGACAAGTGGAAAGTAAAGCTTCATGCAGAGATGCGCAACTGAAACCATCTTTGAAATCTGGGGTTGTGTTATGTCTTGTGTTTGCAAATTGCATATTGGCTTTCTGCCTCATGGAGTCCCTAACCAGAACTTTAAAGTACAGTTCTGCTGTCAATTAACAGTGTTATGCACAGTAGATTACTTTACTCTGCAAATGTTTGTGTAGTTGTTTTTGATGATATACCAGGAGATAATCTGACTTTCATTCTAGCAGAGGCTCAGGCCTTGTGTGTCTCCCATCCTTATACTTACATCAGCAATAGAGAGAGCACCTGCCTCTCATCTTGACCTTGTGTCAGAGCAGTGCAACAGAGGCAAGAAGGTCTGGGAGTTGGGGATAAGAACATGGGACAGCTGGCCAGGCAGATTGAAAAGAAAGCCAGGTGAAATGTGGGAACACAGTTGGTACCCATTTAGATGGGGAAATGGCTGTTTGGAAGGGAGTGGAGTTTCCACCAACTGTAGGTGGCTGGAAGACCATGGGGGGAGAGAGACCACTAGCAATGAGAAACTGAGAGCCATTTGTTGAAGAGCTTTTTGGCCTTAAACTTCTCACGAAATAAAGCTGATGTGAAGACATGCAGTGCAAATCTGGTGTCTAAGAAGGTGCCACCACTTACACCTAGAACCTTATCCCTTTTACATAGTTATTCTTTATTACCCTAACTGCACTTTAAATTGGTCTTTCATTTTAATGCCCATTTTAATATAAAAATTTAAAAAAACTGAAGTCTTACTAGGAAGGAATCTGTTCTTGTAGGTCTGCAGTAACTATGTTGTCTGAACAGTGAACACAAATACAAGCAGTAAAAAGGAATCTTTCCTGACTGCTTCCCTCTCCAGACTGTGGGCATATTTGAAACGATTTTAATAAACAGACTAGTCAGTTTTCTGAAGTCTGCAGACAGTGTTTTTCCTTGATAAGCCCAGTCAATAACTTGCGTGGGTGGATTTTTACACATATATACGTTGAGGTTTTTTTGTACATAGAGGATCAGATCCTCTGTTGAAGTTGATGGAGCTACAACTGTTAACACTAGCTGAGCATCTGGCCCAAATTCATGGTATATGGATATTTTTTCTTCTTGATAGTCTGGTATAAATAGTAAAACCTGAGTAAGATAAGTTATGCTTCATCTTTTTCTGGTTCAGGAGAGGTGTTTGACTACTTAGTTGCACATGGAAGAATGAAAGAAAAGGAGGCACGTGCAAAATTTAGGCAGGTATGAAATTTGTTTACTGTATTTTTAATGAACTTGAACTAAAAAATTTGACTTTTTTTTTAAAAAGAAAAGTAAAAAGTTCATAGTTGTAGTGATATGTATTAAAGCTAGAATGGAAAAATCCCTCAAGAGGAAGATACCTGGATCCTGAGCATAATTTAAAAATAGAAACAGACTGTTTAAGCTCTTGTTAATAGATAGATATTCTCGAGAAACCAAATTTCTTTCACTATGACTCACTTCAGATTTTATTAACTCGTTGAGTCTCCTGAAATAAACAGATGTTCTTCAGTGAGGTTGTTATATGGTTATATAAACATTTAGTTTACTCATTTATAATATATCATGTATTTTATTAGGGGTACACTTTAAAATACTCTAACATCCTCACTTCTTTCCTGAGTACTAATCTTCATGTATGGTTACTGTCCAGAGGATTAGGGGAAGGTTTTACTTGTGCACGTTTGTTTATTTAGATATAATAAGCTAGATGTTTCATTTTTTCAAAATTAAGATGCAAAATAACCATATAAAGAAACAAACTTAATACCAAATTAACTTACTCGTTGAAGTCTCCTCATACCAATCTCCATTTCATTATCGTTTCTGTAATAGAGAAAATTAAACGTAGTTATGTTTTAGCCTTATTTTTTGTCACATGTTCACAACTTCCTCTAAAATTCTCCATTTGGGCTGAAACTGTATGCTTTCTCTCTTCCTAGAAGTAATATTTTTGGGAAACTGAGCAAAGTCCATTCAGTCATTTGAGTAACAGGAGAGTGCATGAGGAGAGAGTCTGAAAGGGAGAATGTCTATATTTTTTTAAGATTTTAAAAATCTGTCATTACATCCGTCTATGATAGACAGTCATTCAAACAGCATTTGCTAGTACTGTATTGAATAAAGTAATTCAACTAGAATGATGCCGCATTCAATGGGCTAAATTAATTTAAAGTGATTCCCTTCATATGTTGATTTCTGTTACTTTGAGGACTGTGTTCTGTAATGAAATCTTTTGCCCTGAAGTTTTGGATGCTTAACCTTAGAAGGATAAATAACATAAAAATACCTTTCACTGTTTATGGAGTGTCTCCTCTGGGTTAAAAGATTAATATCAACAAATTAGTAATTTATAATTTACTAGCTGATAACATAGGATATAAAAGTTATGGCATATCGTTCACTAAAATAAGAACATAGTGGAAAAATTTTTAAATGGATATTTCTTCGAGTGATTATCTTTAAGTATTCCATTTTAAGGTGTTTGTGCGCCCCCAACACAGGAGATTTGGACCTTTTTGGACTAGCAGTACTTGTTGGCTTGTGCTTGCAGCTCAGAGCACTTGTGCCAACCCCTGCCTGAGGGCAGAAATAGTTCAGTGTGGGCCAGCCACCTCTCAGTGACTTCTAACTGTGGCGTAGGCTGAGATGAAATGACTAGCGCTATCCATTTTGTTTGTGTGTTTGTTTTGCATAGGATTAGTTAGTAAATATTTATGTATAATTTAGGAATTATATTTAGTATAGGTTTCATTTGGGTAGCTTTGTTCTTAATTTCTTGACTGCCTAATACTGGGTTCTCAGTCTTCGTTGCTAAGCCAAAATCACTTGGTTTCAAATATTTCCCTTTATGTGGTATTGCCATCCTACTACCAAATGTTTATTTTGCTTAAGAGAAGGGCATATATTTAGCAAATGTTCAATTTGCTGTTCTTTTTCAAAGTGAATACAAAAGTTCAGAGAGGCCAGACTGAAAATGTACTTTCCCCATAAATGCTTGAGGCCAGCCTCAGATCTGGGCTCCCAGAATCCTTCTCTTTGTGAGCAGACCTCCTTCTCTACTAAAAAGAGCCCTGGGTGTTTCTGTGTATTTAAGTTCTGTAGCTCCAAAAACATCAGAGGGATTAGAAGACTCCATCATTTATAACTCTTTTTTTATAAACTTGAAGAGGGGCACGAAGGTGCTGGAGCACAGGCTCAGGCTGGTAAGCACTGCTAATCAAAAAAAGTCCCAATCTCTGGCACTGGGGATGCACAAACACCCGAGAGACTATCAGTTGCTGTAAGGATTTTTACACTCCCTGTGTGTAAGAATACTTCATTCTCCACTAATGCATACTAGGAGGCAAAATTAAGTATAAGCTATGAAAAACCCTAATTATATTCTTATTGAAAATGTTGTTTCAGATTGTATCTGCTGTGCAATACTGTCATCAGAAGTGCATTGTTCATCGTGATCTCAAGGTAGGGTGCTCCCTTTTTTTAATTTTTTTAACATAACTAATTAACAGTATTAGAGCAGGTTCACCTACCTCTCTTTCCATGCTACTGTCATTGCTGTAGTATGAGTGCTTCAAACACGTGAATGAATTTAGCTTCAGAACACCCCTCGGAGTTGGGAAGTACTATTGTATTCATTCCATACTAGAGGAATCGGGGCACATAGAAATTAAGTGGCTTGCCCAACATTACAAGGAAGTCTCTGACAGAAACACGAAAAGAACCTAGCTCTCCAGAGTCCCTGTTTAGTCCCTTAACCACAAGAACAAAAATTATAGCCAATGATTAAGGATAGGATTCTGTCATGGAGGACTTTCCGGGACCTCTGTAACTAGCAGCCTCGGGACTGCCAAAGCAGCAGCTGGCCAGGGTTATGTCAGCCTCAGCTGCAGGAGCAGTGGCAGGGCAGGAGCGGCTGCAAGCCCCAGCAGCATTCTGCTTGTCCTCCCCTTTCTTAGGCATTTTTAGTAAAAGTCAGGGATTTTTACTCAAAATACCTGTGACAGAATCGTAACCTTACCAATGATATACAAATATCTGCAAATTGAAAATGAAAACTCTCATTTTAATTCATATGTATAGTATTCATAAATGCTGCCAGCTATCATGGTTTCAAGATTAAGACAATTTATAGTAAAATGCTTAAACTGATCATGTCTTTTAAAAATCTGAAAGCAATGTGGGTTTTCTCATCTGTTCTTCTCCACTCTAAGTATTTGGTGATTCAGAGTTGGAGCCCTGCAGCATCTGACTGCTTTCACTCACTGTGCAGCCTTTATTGCTCTTTTGTAAATAGTTATTGTCAGTGAGGATAGTTAGGTTGGTGATTAGGGGAGTGTTTCCTCTTTTTGTCCTCCCTCTTTATTTTCTACCCAGCACAGCATCAGCCTGCTATGGTGAAGTAGAAATTGCCAGTGTTTCAGAACTGTCCCTCCAACGAGGCAGTAATGCTTCTTAACTTTGGACACACCAAATGTATTTCGTGTTTGGGGAAGGACATGTTATTGACAGGTGATCAATTTGTAAATCATTCTCAATGAGGATGCAGAAAGCTAGTGATGCATATCTAAAAATGTTCTTAATGGAAAAATGCATGTATCTCTCCTAAGACCTCCTGGAGCAGAAAATCCTGATCAGTTGTCATCTGAAAGTGCTGCTGTCACCTCCTCATCAGCCTACTCCTTTGATGTGAACAGTCTTCCTTCTCAGCTGGAAACACCTCTAATGATATAGGGGCAGAGGAGCATTCTGATGTTAAAGGGGTGATCTAGTTCTCCTATACTGGAAACTAGCTCTAAGAAGCATAAATCTTCTGCATTTGTCTGCAAAGTCCCTTTGTGACCCATTTGGACTCTGGTCACTGAGCCCCACTATTGGTCTCCTCAGACTGAAAAACTTCATGAGAAACTACTTGTGCAGCATTGAAGCACACAGTATTGGCATCTTTGGTATCAGCCACCTTGGAACCAGTGTCATCGATTCACCTCTTCTTGGTACCCGAGTTCTCAGTACCAAGGAATTATATGGTACTGGGAGATCTGTCTCATCTGTACCAACTCACCACTGTTAGCTAATACTAAGGTTTGCCGCCTCTGGTACCACGTACTTCACAGACTGGTACTGACTAGAACAGGTGATTAGAGTGTGCCTACTAGGAATCTTGCTTCAGCTCCACTACTTCAGGAGCAGCAACCCTCAGCTTCTGATGATAGCAAAGAGCCTTCTCATTCCTTAGAGTCATGGTCAATGCCTTACATCTTTGAAAGGAAATCCACCATGGCTCCCCAGTCCTTATGCTTACCAGCACCTTTGGGTAGTACTGGACGGATGGGATTTTCAGTCTCAAGGGAAGCAGCATTTGCATCCTGGGCAGGTCTAAAGCTCCATCTTTGCTGTTACAGAGAGTGGCACCCAAAACTATTCAAGAATCTTCATTACTGGTGAGCATCTGGATCGTAGCTCTGATGTAGAGCTTCAGACTGTAGATCTTAATGTACAACCTCCTGATGAGGTGGTTCTGTCATAATCATCTTCAAACTTGATGACTACAGATCCTTCCAAGAACTGCACTGAATGGAGACAAACATGCTGGAGGTACTGGTAGAAGTGGTC
Organism: Chelonoidis abingdonii; assembly: GCF_003597395.2. NCBI lineage: Eukaryota > Metazoa > Chordata > Testudines > Testudinidae > Chelonoidis > Chelonoidis abingdonii. The sequence continues at coordinate 173,405,945 of NC_133771.1, forward strand.
CAGGTCTCATAAGCTCCTGGGCATCCTGCACACCCTTATGCCAACTTGTCTAACGAATGCCTTTAATTGAAGGCCTTTTGGATCCTGCCAAACTGCTCTGGCAAACACTAGCCTTGAGAGTTCCTGCATGAAAAAGTGCAGAGCATTGATACCAGGTCCTGTCTTCTGGATTTGAGCTGCTTTACCACAAGGGATCGTAGAGTAGAACTTGAATATCTGCAGTCTACAAAAGATGAACACAAGAGCCCTTTGAAAACTATCCCCTGGGACAGGAGCCCAGAAAATTAATATTTTTGAATGCAAAAGCTACTCATCGGCAAGCTTGCAGATGAGAATCCCCAAGTATCAATTGTTGTTGGCAAAATGACTTTCTGAATTATGAAAACATTGCAGCATTCACTGGCAAGATCCTGCAGGACTGCAGAGAGGAATGTAAATAGCTGATTACTGAAGGAAAGCATGTTACATGCACTTCCCTCCAAGCAGAGCTTGATGCTTTGGATGTGGGAGCTAAGTCTATGGCAACCTCAGCTGACATGGATAGTCATCCTAGCTATAAGTGTCTGGCATTCCTAAGGAGGTACAGGTTACCAGAGAAGACTAGCCTTTTGAAGGATGTGAGTTGAATACAAAGACTGATGAGGCCTTAATCTTTGAAAATATTCTCATGCAATGCTAAGGTCTTTGGGAATTTATGCTTGCAACATAACTTTAGTGGTGCTCCACCCTTAGGTCTACAGAATGTGCTTTCCCATTGCCTTAGGAGAGAACCTGCAAGCAGTCTTGAATAGTCTGTGAAGGACTTCACATTCAAGAACTATGTATCAATTGGAATCAACAGTCTACAGATCTGTTAGCAATGTTGCACAAGAAATGTCAAAACTTCTGCTTGAGAGGAGGTCTTGATCCAGGGTCTCTAAGTGTCTGATCTCTCTCTAATGTCCCTCCTTGTCTTATGATACTTTGTGATACGTTTCCTTTCTGATTATTGATCAACAAACTACAGTTTTTGGCCTAGTAGAAGAACAGCAAATATCAGTGTATTTCTATATTGTGGTTTCCTGAAGCATTTCCGGAAACTTTTTTCTTTGCTTTTAACTGCTATGTAAAGCATATTATTGCTTTGCATAGTGGAACTAAGCAGAGGAAAGCAAGTAGCAATATATTGGCTTTTTATTAGGAGTACGTGATTCTGCTGAAACAATAAAAGTCAGAGGAATGAAAAACAGACTATAACAGTCCTTTGTTACAAAACAGGTTCCTTAGGGTGCATCCAGCTACAGTATGAGTAAATCAGCCATGCTTTTCAGATGGTAACTCTGTGTTAAGAAAGAGCGAAATCATCCTCTCTCTTGGATGTAATATTGGACTACAATTTATGATGGATTTGTAGTTTGAATGTGTTTTTTTTTTTTTTTTTTTCCTTCCTGAAACTTGATTCCTATTGCAAATGGTACTGTACTTCCATGACATCGGAATTAAAACTTTACAAGCCAGAGGAAAAAAACATCCTGAGACATGCCCTCCTCTCTAGTTATTTCTATATTTACCAAGAGCTGTTGAAGGGGGAAGAAAGAGAAGCTTTGAACTAAGTAATAAATCTGCTACACATCATCTCCACGTATGTGAACATGGATAGTCACGATGGCAGTATGCTGCAGTGTAGGACCACAATGTGTTTGTCATTGGTTATAGCAGTGTCTCTTGCTTGTGCAAAAAACAAAACAAACAACTAAAAGAATCGGCAGTAAAGGATTAGCCAATAAAGAGAGAGAGGAGTTTGTTATAACTTGAGACTATTTCCTTTTTAACATATAGCCTGAGGTGAACAGACAAAGGCTGAACTGTTTATAACTGAGGATATGTTGGTTAAAGTTAACAGGAAGCATCTAGTTATAATGAAATTGTTTGATAAGTCCAGGTTTAAGGCTACAAAAATGGTCTATCAACTTGTTTAAAGATAGTCTTTAAAAAGTTAACATAAGCAAGATTTTTTTTCTCTCGTGTATTTGCTTCCCCCACTGCCACTTTTCATCATCTTTCTTCAATTCATCTAATTACTTCCTACAGGTTAGCAAAGGTTCATCTCTCCAGAATAACTCAGTATTATTTTTAAATGGTTTCAAAACAAATTAGAAGGGAGAGTCAGAGATTCTCCCAGTGTGAATAATGTAAAGGCAAATAGACACCGATTGTGTGCCAAGAGCCTTGCTGGACTGTAGTTGGAAGGAATGATGAGGAAGGCCAATCTTGGTTCACTTTGATTTTGAAAGAACTCCATGGGGTTCAGGGCAAGCGATACTGAGGTCCTGGAGAATGAGTCAAAGGGGTGGGATTAACACGAAAAACATCAAACAACCGGTTCATTGAGAAATAACAATACAGTAATTAGGCAAATCACACTTCCAGAACTGGCACATAGGGATGAAAGTAATTTAAAGGGCTTACTCTGGAGTCCTGAGCAGGGGGTGGGGCCTCGACTGGAGGAGTGGGGCCTCTAGCCGGAAGGGGTAGGCCTTTAGAGCCCCGAGTCCTTAAATTGCGATTTAGAGGGCCCTGGGCTGTGGTAGCAGTGGCTGATAGCCCCGGGCCCTTTAAGTTACTGTCGGAGCTACCAGCTGCAGAGGCGGCTCAGAGCCCCAGCACTCGGGGGCCATTTAAAAAGCCAGGGGCTCTGGCCACCACTACTGCAGCGGAGCCGTGGGCCCTTTAAATTGCCACTCGAGCCCTGCTGCTGCTACCCCAGGGCTCCAGCAGTGGGGTTCAGGCAGTGATTTAAAGGGCCCAGGGCTCCGCTGCCGCTACCGCCCCGGGCCCTTTAAGTCGCCACCTGAGCCCTGCTCCCGGAGCCTTGGGGTAGCAGCAGCAAGGCTCCTGCGGTGATTTAAAGGGCCAAGGGCTCCCAGCCACAGCTAACGCAGCGGAGTGCCGGCCCCTTTAAATCACCGCCGGAGCCCCAGGGGTCCTGGCCACCTCCGCTACCCTGGGGCTCTGGCAGCAATTTAAAGGACCTGGGGCTCCAGCTGCTACTGAGCGCCCCAGGTCCTTTAAATTGCCACCTGGAGAAGCCGTTCCGGTATGCCCATACACATGGCAACATGCCTGGGACTCAGTTTATATCCTTTGGAAGCAAACTGGTTAAGCCTTCTAAGCCAAAGCTTTCAATTTAGAAACACTAGATTGCTCTTGAATCTACAGTCAACTAGTTTTAACTGCAGTCTAGCTTATACACTGTAAATTATTGTCTGAACAATAAATCCTTTGAATTTAACTTTATTTGCACCTCCAAAATTGGACTCCAGATATTTTAATAGGAATATTCTAAGTAGTGAATTCACAGGGTTTGTTTCCTTTGTTTTCTAATGTCAAACTGAATATTTTGGAAAATGTAACTTTTCTTCTCAACAGCGATGCACACTTATATGTTGATCTTTATTGTGATGTATACATTTGGTCATTTTTCTTTCAATATTTTGCTCTTAGGCAGAAAACCTTCTACTTGATGCAGACATGAACATTAAAATTGCAGATTTTGGTTTTAGTAATGAATTTACAATGGGTAACAAACTAGACACTTTTTGTGGAAGCCCACCCTATGCTGCTCCTGAACTTTTTCAAGGAAAGAAATATGATGGCCCAGAGGTGGATGTATGGAGTCTTGGAGTTATTCTTTACACACTAGTCAGTGGCTCCCTGCCATTTGATGGTCAGAATTTAAAGGTACAGTTAAAATTTGACCTCTCAATTTCAATTTGCTAACTTTTCAGCATCAAGAATATATATTCTTTTCTATTTAGGAACTGAGGGAGCGAGTATTACGGGGAAAGTACCGTATTCCATTCTATATGTCCACAGACTGTGAAAATCTACTGAAAAAACTATTGGTACTGAATCCAATAAAACGAGGGAGCTTAGAAGTAAGTAATTTCTGAAATTATCTTCACAGCAAGAATGAACTACTTACTCCAATAACCAAACAGGACATTGTTTTTGAAAGAAAGATCCCACTTTATTTCTGTTGTAGAGGCCTGCAGTTCCTAGGATTGTCAGGAAGCATTGCAGATGGCAGTGCAGTTTGAATATGAGAAAAGGCCATGAGTCTTTTCCTTTTCTTAACTTTTGGCCTATCAAAGGACCGTCACTTTAAGAGCATTACAAAGTGCAAACTGCTTCCAGTTGATTTCTTGCAAATGATTAAACTTGAAGCTAGTTCAAAAAAATGTGGAAAGCAGAATAGAGTTGTAGATGGCTATTCTGGGGAACATTTTTTTGGTTGAGGTAAAACAAAAAACAGTGCGAAGGAATGCCCCAAGAGTTTTTGCCATGACTTAAAATTGCCAGCCTACTGCCTAGAGGGTGGAGGCAAGATGAATAGCTCTGACTAGAATGGGAAATGAGTTTTCATTTGTCTGGTATCATAAACACAAATATTGAAAGCTGTTACAATGGTAAACTTGATAGTTGTTAGCTAGTTTTGCTTAATCTTGTTGTCTCTCCTAATTTCCTGAGCATTAATAATTTTATTTTTTGGTAACCAAGAAATAATATTACTAGTTATGTCCTGACCTTCAGCTAAAAATCTATTTGATGAGAATTCACACAGAATTGAGTCATGCTGTTTTGTCTGTAAAAATGTATGCCAGATTTACCAGGAGTGGGGAAATCTGGTTTTAAGCAGTTATTTAACAGTTTTGTAAGGTGCTTCAAAATGTACAATTTAGTCAAGTAGTTTAATGTAAAATGCTGCAACAGCATGTTTGCTGATTGGCTCCAGAGATGATGGAGTATATTACACCAAATATTTTTTGTGTATAGATTTAGATCACAAATCCAATTACCGTTTTATATTGCTTTTGGAGATCTGTGGCAAAGAAAGATTTATTATTTGATAATGCCCATCCAGTATCCGAAATAAAAGTACAATGGATGATAAAATGTTTGAGGTGCATTAGTCACTAGTGACCTTTATTTTATCTTCATGTGTTTGGCTTTCCTAGCAGGGGATGCTGTTCCAGAGCATTCATCCCATTTAAGCAGTTTTTTCTTTCCAGTGTAGTAATTTGAGCTTTTTTGCATGCCTGGCTAGGAAGCATATTCATAGCGAACTGTGCTTGTGTACAGCTTTTTCTTTCAAGCTGGGCTTACTTTGTGATTTGTCACAAATATTTTTCATTTCCGAATAACTGCTGTGTTCAACAGTTGGATGGAAGCTGGGTAATGGCGTTTTCTGATTGGTAGATTGTAATAAATTACATTATATTCCTGCCTAGAGAATACATTGATAAGATGCAAGAAGCTGAAAGACTGACTTCAGAATGAACGGCTTCTTTCAGCCTTCCATTTATAAGTTTCTTCTTGTAAAGAGATTCAGGTCTAGCACTTGAGACTAAAGATTCTTGGAAACCCTGGAGGCATAACTTGGCTCCTCAGTATTTGAGTATAACAATCATATGGGCATGGCTACACTTACATTTTTGCAGCACTGGTAGTTACAGCTGTGGTCGTACAGCTGTGTAGGGCCAGCGCTGCAGTGTGTCCACACTGACAGCGACCAGCGCTGTAGTGTGGCCACATTTGCAGCATTTGCAGCGCTGTTGGGAGTGGTGCATTGTGGGCAGCTATCCCAGCGTTCAAGTGGCTGCAACGTGCTTTTCAAAAGAGGGGGGTGGGGTGGAGTGTGACAGGGAGCGTGCGGGAGACAGAGAGAGTGGATTTTTGGAGCAGACACTGTGACAGCTCCCTGCCTTGCAAGTTCAAAAGAGGGGGGTGGGGTGGAATGTGACAGGGAGCGTCGGGGAGACAGAGAGAGCGGATTTTTGGAGCAGACACTGTGAGCTCCCTGCCTTGCAAATTCTGGCCATTTCCCCCACCCCTCTCTCAATCACTCTTAAATGTAAAAAGGCTTCAGACCAGATAAGCAGCTTCTCCGACGGACTCCCTCCCCCCCCGCCCCCGCCGTGCTGTTTGTCTCCTCAAGCAAACAGCTGTGAACATTCCAAAGCCTCGGCTCGGCTCGCTCGCTGGAGCAAAGAGCAGCTGTGTTTGGTAGCTCCGGGGAGTACCTTCCGGTTTGTTGTAGACAGGAATTCTGGGATACCTCTTAATACCCTGGAGGCCAATAACAGCGCTGGTGAGTGTCCACACCTGATGAGCAGCGCTGCATTAGCAGCGCTGGATTCGCTACACCCGTAGCGGACCAGCTGTATAGCCAGCGCTACAGGAAGGGAGTTGTCGCTGGCTGAGCTCTGTAAGTGTGGACACCTGGTAAGTTGCAGCGCTGTAACCCCCTCACCAGCGCTGCAACTTGCAAGTGTAGCCAAGCCCATATACTCTTATTCTTTGAAACCCATCATTGTCCCTGTAGAGTGTTTCTGATGGCAGCCATACAGGAGCCTGCTTTTCTAGGGCAGAAAATGGGTTACTGCCAAATATCTGCAAAAAGGGAGTGAATAAACAGAGTCTGAGGCACTCTTGAAATAAAACATTGGGCAAGAATCCATCCTCTAATTTGAAGTAGAGCACCATCACAAAAATGCATTTTATTAATGAGATATGAAGTATTATTTGGGGTGAAAAGTTTAGGGTACATGGCTTGGAAATAAATTGTTTATATATCTGCCTCCGTGCTGCTTCTAGTCCTTTTCAGCATGTTAGCTGAAGGGACAAAATCAACTTAAAATTCACATTTTCCATCAGAAAATGCTGCCCTTGTTGTTGTTCCAATAACCATATATATTAATTGTAACTGGAAAAGATTTGACAATATTTTTCTCTTTTTAGTTTGTGTGTTTTGACAGTATTTTGCTTAGTCAGCTTCTCTCTTTTTTGTTACTGGTCATTTGTTGTTTCTGAGCCATGCACTAGCATGACACTTACATGCTGCTCTGGTAAGAGATCCAGTGTGTGGTTTTTTCCCCCCAAGAGGGTGTTTACCAGGAACAGCAGCAGCAAAATTGGAACTGAAGAAACAGCGCCTTAAGTAGTAGGCTTAGCTCTTGGGCTGGTATGTGTTATGTAAATATTATAAACCTTGTTTGTGTAGGCCTTTTCCCTACAAACAGGGAAACATATTTTAAAAGTAGGAAAATGTTTTACATTCACACGTTGTTAATGGGATATATAGGGCAGTGTTTCTCAAATTTGGCCACCAGGGGCTTTTCTTGCAGCCATAGCCTCGTGGGCTGTGATGCGGGGAGGACAAAGTAGAGTCCTCTCGCCCTCTCTGTTGCTCCTGGATGCTGGGGCCAGCAGCAAGGGTTGAGCCCTGCCCCCCTCTGGAGACACCTGGGGCACAACGCTGGAGAAGCAGGCAGTCAGTGAGTTCCCCACCTACCCAGGGGTGGTGGGGCTCAGGCTTTGGGCTTCAGCCCTGGGGTGGATGGGCTGCAGGTTCTGGCCACATGGCTTCAGGCTCTGTCCCTGGGCTCCAGTTGTGGGGCTTCAGGCTCTTACAACAGGGCTTTAGGCTCTAGCCCCCCCACTGCCTCCCCATTTCCCCTGACCCCAACTGCCTCCCCCGAACCCTGCATCCAGGGCTTAATTTGCCAGCTGAGTAAGTCTGCTGTGAACAGTGATACTTGTATGTTTGTCTGTTGTGAAAAATGATATTAACATACTAGCTAGCAATAAATAAATTACAATGATTTGGACATGTATATGTGCATATTTATTTAGTTTTCCTAAAGCTAATCAAGTATTTTAGGGAAAAGTGTGAGAGTGACCACCAGCAAGAGTTGGTGGCCGCACTCTGAGGCCACCAAAAAAATTGTCCTGAGAACCCCTGATTTAGGGGCAGGTACAGTACCAGAAACTACTTGGGAGTTCTTTAAATTGACAAGATTTCAAGCTCAAAAGAAATGAGAAGTAGGGAAATTGCAACAGGGCAGATCTATAGTTATGAGGAATAACAAAATGAATGTTTTTAAGACTAATAAGTCTCAAACCAAGCCAGAACGTTACTAGTTCGTCTTCCCTAAGACTTCAAGCAAAGTGCATTGCACAGCATCTAGTCAGTTGAAATGTAGTTTGGGTTGATGATCAGATTTTAAAATATCCTGACCAAAGCTGTTGCTGTACAATTAGCTGACCAAAAGCCAGACTGAACTCCCTAAAAATGTAATACTGATCCTTCTGAGGCTAGATCATCTCCATACGCTTTAAAAGTGCTTTACTGCAAGTGGGCTTTTTTGGATATTGAACAATAACTAGATAATACATCTCAGTTAATGTACTTTAATTGACAAAAATTAGTGAATTTTAGCTTAAAAAGATACTCATCTTTAAAAGATGGAGGATTAGATTACAGAAGCTTTGAACCATAGATCGAATAGCAAGGAGACTAACAAAACTAATAGCACTGCATCAAAAATGGTTTGGTCCTGTCATGTTGCTGGAAGATCTAGTGGAGATGGAGAGGAGGAATGGGATGCTTCTTAGAAGGGTAGTTTCTCTTGCCAAAAATATCATTGTACAAATAGTTTTGCATTCCTGCTCTATTTGCTGAGAGTACTACTAATGAACTGAAGGATTCCAACATCATGTCTGTTGTGAACCTTGCAGCTGGATAGTAATAGTCCTGGCGATGATCATGTGGTAAGACTTCTTGTAAATAATCACAGTCAACTGTCAGCTGAGTCTGTGGCCAGAAGACAGCAGCAGTTTGTGTCCATTAGCAAAAATAATTACGAAGATTATTTCTGAGGCAGAATTTTAATGGTATATCTGGTGATCTTACTGTCAGCAAAACATTAGTTGGCTAATAAGCGAACTGACATATCTGAATAGCTGTTTAAGATTTTATTCTTTGTACTATTAACAGCAGTAAGACAGATATGGGTCTTTAGTTTGGCAGCCATGTTACATCCTAGGAAAATTGAGCTTTTCCCTCTTAAGGGATTCAACTGAAGTGGTTTCTGAAGGTGACATTTTTGGAATCTGTGGGGGGATGATAGATAGGTGGTCACATCTCTCTTTTGGCAACCTGGTGAGCGGCATTTGTGTCAATCTCCAAAAAGGCTTTGCTACCTGTCATGGTAGCTGAAGGATAAGTATTGTTTCTAGCCATTCAGCAGGAGGTAGGTATGTGTTTAAGGAGCAAATTTGGTGGAGTTTTGAGATTCCCTCTGAATAATTGTTCAGGAATGGCAAGGTGAATCAGGAAGAAATCTTCCAAAAATGCATAGATATAGTCTATAATATTAAAGATGGTTGCATGGCATGGAAATAGTTAAATGCAAATTCTTGAGATGAACTGTGAATATGTTTTGAAGAGAGACAATCCACAGGAAAAGATGAATGGTCATAGCTAGTGATTATTGCCCTAATTGTTTTTCAGTAGCACATAGAAGTCTCAACCAAACTCAGGGTCCTGTTGTACTAGGTAATGTCCAAGCAGAGAGTGTGAGAGAGACAGATAGGGGAGGCAGAGACAGGGACTGACCTTCCATCATAACGCTGATTTGAGAAATGTACTGTTTGTTGTTTTTTTTTAATCTGATTTTTTTGTGGGGTGATTTTTATTTTAAATTCATATTAAATATTTTAAGGGGTGAGGGAGAAAGTAAGGAGGGGATGAATGAATTGGAACAAAGGAGTGCGGAAGACGAGGACATGGAAGAAGAGATGGGGAAGCGAAGGATATAGTGGAGTACTGAGGGCACAAGGAGTTAAGAAGAGAGTGGGAGGAGGTCAGAATAAACAGCTCATCAGAAAACAATATAATGCCCAAAGTCTAAACCGTAAACATCAGTCTGACGTCACCAGAGATACATTAGTGCAGCTCCAGCTACACACACTTAAGGGAGCCTTTCTTTGCTCCTGAGCAGGGTGATGGCAGCCACTGAGCCTTGTTTAGATGCTGCTTGACCGTTTTTGCTTTAGACAAATACGACATGCAAGTCAGCCTGTGTAACCTGTGTGTGTAAAGATGTACAGTAATAGAATATTCTTATGAGATAATGACAGAGCATATTAGTTTCATTTTTTATTTTGAAAAGCCTTGTAGAAAAATTTAGAGATAGAAAGAACCTATTAAGCTGGCTGGGCACCATCTTAAGTTATAAGTTGCAGATAATTCCCTAAAAATTTCCTTAAACATCTGTCCTAATAGCAATCACTGTGGTTTGTTATTATGGTAACTACATAAAAGGGCAATTTATGTCTGTCTTTTCACCATGCAGATACTGGTAGCTTTTGAGCACTGCTGTGATACAAGATCTCCTTTTATAAAGGTCCTATTCCTGGTTAGTTAATTGGCCAAGCAGTAGTGTTGTTGTTGTTGTTGTTGTTCACATAAATATGTATCGGTTGATGCTGGAACTAAGAAACATCTTGTTTTCTAAACTGGAGCTTACAGGGGCTGATTCAATTCCCTTTAAAATCAATAGGAGGCTTTCGATTTACTTTAAAGTCCTAATTGAATAAACAATGTAATGCTTCCGCTGAGATTTGTTTAATTTCTTAGCAAATTATGAAGGATCGGTGGATGAATGTTGGCCATGAAGAGGAAGAATTAAAGCCATATACTGAGCCAGAACCAGATTTTAATGACACCAAAAGAATAGGTAAGGATTTTCATATTATGTGGAAATAGATGATAAATGTTTTATTGCAAATAAAACAATTTGATAGAAAGTGCCACAAAGGGAATTGGTTTATTACAAAAGTAAAATGTATTTGCTGTTTGTTTAAATGAGAAACTTTAACTTAGTCATGGTGCCCTTTCCAGAGCTACTTTGTGCTTTGCCAGGTTAGGCATAGTTTAGTTTATTCATTTTAAATAGCATAGGCACAAAGTTTTCAAGAAAGTAGTAACAATGAGAACAATAGAGCTGTAGTCTTTTCATTACTGAACAATAAATACAGTGTAGACTCATTTGGATTGTAGAATCATCAGTTATCTTCAGATTTTGTGTGTTTTCCATTTTCAGTGTGTATACATTGCCAGGAATCTCTAGGGCACCTGTCCTGCCAGGAATAAACTCTGCTTTTTATTTTTAGACATCATGGTCACTATGGGTTTTTCAAGAGAGGAGATCCATGAGTCTTTAGTAAAGCAAAAGTATGATGAAGTCATGGCTACTTACCTGCTTCTAGGCAGAAAAGCACCTGAAGTAAGTTTTATCTGACTTGTATCTGCCAGTTTGAGTTCTAAATCTAGTTGTACTGAACACGTTATATTTGGGTTTTTTATTTTATATTCACCTTGTATAAGACTTTCAGAAATTAGTTTAGCTTGGGTTGGGTGACAGTTCATTTATGCTCTAACTTTGCTTTGCAGACTTGGATTAAGTGTGTTTTAACTAACAAATAAAATGTAATTGTCTGCAATTTTCCACATTACTAGACAGTTAGCCATTGTATGTGATTTGATGGTATTCACGAGAGGTCCAAGAATGTAACAGCTGTGACGTTAATTATTAGGATTGAGTTCCATTGGCAGGGGTGGTGGTATATATGGAAAATGACACAGCACTTGGAAATTTAGCTCTATTCACTGTTGTCTGTTGTGTCCATTAAAATTATGGAATTGGAGAGAGGTGAGAAATCCGCTACTCAAAGTGAAGAGACTTACCGAGGTCCTGATCCAAAACCCATTAAGTTCCCAAAAGTCTTTCTGTAGACTTCAGTGGGCTTTGGATCTGGTCCTAAGTGTTCTATGGAAATAACAAACATCAGTTTAAAAAAATCATTACCAATAATATTCACTGGGCAAAGTGATGAATCCTGTGCAACCTGTTTAATTGTAAATCAGCATCATCTACCCTTGGCTTCTCTTGGCCTCCTAAGAGCAATGTAGGATGAAAAAGGCTGAATAAAACTCTTCTGCAGCACTGCCTCAGCCACACCAAGAATTAATGGACATCAGATGATTATTCAGACCTTGAGAAGCTGGCTAATCACACATGATGAACACATTGGGATCTGGCTGTTTCTTAGCAGTTTGTGATGCCACTGAGGAGCGCTACGTCAGGGAGCAGGAAGAATTTCTAGTTACTGGGTGTGTGATTTGACTTGGACATTTTAGGAGGAACTTAAATCACAATTAATATTCCCACACAGTCTGCTGTTGTCCCTCAGTGTAGAATTCTAAATGACAAGTACGTTGTTCTAAGGATTAAATTATTACGGTATCTCATTCATTGACACATGCAAGGCTAGATGGTCTGAGGTTTGAATTTGTCTCTGTAAATGTATTGTTTATAAACTACTACTTTTATTATGCAGAAATGGTGTGAAGTGACAGGAAAATAACATTTAAACTTGAGTGCAATAAATATTAACTGTGAAATACAACTAAAAACTAGAAAATATAGTATTTCACGATAGCAGTAATTCTTACAAAATACTGTGTTTGGGTACACTATTTTGTTAACTAGTTTTACTGAACAAGGGTTCATTATTTATTTTATTCTTAAAGAATAATGAGCCTCTTCATAATTTTGTGAGTTAACCCTGTACTGGGACTGGAAACTCTGTCTAACTCTTGTGGAACAAGCAGAAATCTGAAGATAACTTGAGCTCTTCAGTGATCTCATAGATCCAGCCACAGGCTGGGACCTTGCTCATGGAGGAACTTTGTTTCCACACTGCCTCCTAGCGCTTCTCCACTTTGACAGCATGGCTTCGATATACTCATCCTCCAGTGCATTCTCTCACTAGTCACTGCCCATCCCCGAACTCCTGTATGTAGGTACAGAGGAGGAATCTGACGCATCTTTCCATCTAAGAAATCTGTTAGCATTTAAATTTAGACAATCATACTGCTATTACTAACAGTTTTCTTTATAGTGCATGTTAGAGACTGTGAAGGCGAAGGCTGGATTACCAGGCCCAAAGAATGTGTTGAAGGCACTGAAACATCCCCTTAAGTCATTACTACTTGCTTTCCTGACCTAATTTCTGGACTTACTATTCCAAGTTTGTTTGAAAATGTTTTGAAATTGTTGAGATATTAAAAATGTTATCAACAGAAAAAAAAAGTCTTAAAACTAGATAAAAAATTATCTTATTATTGAGGTTCTCATGGTTTTTCTTTTAAATAATGCTCATTGTTCTGAGCTCTAATTGTACATTTTGAAACAAGTTCATTCATGTTTAGGCAGATGTAATTTGAGCACATTTGTAGAGATGTTGTTGATTTTTCATATTTCTGAATGGGCAGGATTAGCTTAAACAATGATAACTGAAGTTATGAAGTCTTGAAGAAAATTACATTTTAAAATAGGCAATTTTCTATTTTAGCCTATTTAATTAGAAAGCCTTAACGATCAAATTAAGTGCTTTATATAGGAATCCTTCACTATATAATGATATGGTAGTGCTGATGATGTTAATTTGTCTACATTTCAAAAATACTTTCTTATGCTTGTAGTTTGAAGGAAGTGAATCCCTGTCCAGTAGTAACCTGAGTCAAAGGTCTCGACCCAGCAGTGACCTCAACAACAGCTCCATGCAGTCTCCTGCTCACCTGAAAGTCCAGCGGAGTATATCGACCAATCAGAAACAACGGCGGTTCAGTGATCATGGTGGGGATGACATTCAAACAAGTAAAGTAACATACACAATTTAAATCTGAGTGTGCAGTGTTTTGTGAGCCTGGCACTCCACCTCTCTGTGCATTTCTTGTGTGCCTCATCTCACCACACCATGATGCTTCTTATCCGTACGAGCGCTTCTGTGATAAATGTGGGCCAGCTTAATAGAATTGACCCTTTTGGAGTTTACTTTGGTGTAGCTATCACCTTTTAAATTCTGTGTGGAATTAAATACCAGTTATAGTTTTGAATATAACAGAAAATTAGAAGTTCAGTGTTTTTAAAAACACTATATTGCAAATTCATAGTTCATGGGAGAGATCATTAACTCCTGATCTGAATAAACTCCAAGACTGCAGGCTATTGTGTTTTATGCATTCTGAGACTGAAGGCCAAATTGTCGGGTTAGCCAGGGATAATCACGTTACAGAGTTATTGGGAAGCATCTTCAGGTGGTGGTGGTAGGAATACAAAATGGAGTAAATATTCACATTTTAAATAAGAAAAGTTTAAAAACAAACAAAAAAAAGGCACTCAAGTGCTAAAAACTTTTTTTTACTGAAAAACTCTTGACCCTTTCCTCCTCCTACTTCGACTTCCACATCTCACCAGTCCTGTTCCCCCTATACAGATCAGTAGTGGTGTTTTTTTCCACAGAAGTAAATAATACATTGGGGGCAGATCCTCAGCTAGTGCAAGCTATCAAACTCCGTTGAAATAAATGGAGTGGTATATTTTACACCAGCTGAGGATCTGCTCAGAAAGAACTGTGAGGGGAGAGCTGTGATTCTCCCTACATAAGCATAAAGTAAATAAAATAGTTTTAATTTATTCTGTGGACAAAAGCTTTACTCATGGGTTGAGGAGAGTGAGGATAGGGTAGGCAGGCCATATGTCCAGTTTTAAGCAAAGCAGTCCTGCTTTTGTCCAGTCTGACACTAATGTAAAACCAGATGTGGCGTTATCCAGTCTCTCACATGGAGGACACCATTTTGAAGAGCGTGCTGCTCTGGTCTTACCTGTGTGTGGCCCCACCCCTTTTGTCCAGGTGCATACAGGGATCCTGCATGCAGTATGACCTCGCACAGATGGTGATTGCAAGGTCACGTTGATGGAGATGAGGTCACACAGGCGGGAATGGGCCCATGCCATTCCCAAAAGTATTGGATTGTCCAGTATTCAGGAGATGCATTAGTGGTCACCCTAGAGTAGGGAAAGGTTTTAAAAAAATTTGTTTTAATAATTTGGAACAGTTTCCCTTTTATCATTTTGCCCATCGCATTTTCTTTGCTTTGTTTTTAGCAAATTGATGGTTAAAAATCAGTTAAAATTAAAACTAAAATATAAGTAGAAACGTATAAATCAATACTAACATGAAACAGGAAGTACTGAATGTACACGTCTTCAAACTTGTAATGGAGACAGGTGGTTCAAATTTAGTTAAAGATAATTTAATGTCTGTAACGATCGCATTTTACAGGTAGCATATACACCAACCTTGCAGTCCTAGACATTCCAGAGGTTTTTTCCCCACATATAGAGAATCATACCTCAGAGTATACTGACTGAGGGAGAAGCAATGATTGTTTTTAGATAGTATAACTTTGTTTTTATCTGACAGTTGGTCCATCGATTCCTCCTGCTGTATCATACACAAAAAGGGCTCAGGCAAATAGTGTGGAAAGTGAACAGAAAGAGGAATGGGACAAAGATGTGTCACGTAAACTTAGCAGCACTACAGTTGGATCCAAAGGAGAAATGGCAGCAAGTCCACTTGTAGGTCCAGAAAGAAAGAGAGCATCTGCAGTTCCAAGTGTGAGTGTTTTTAAATCAGCAGGGCAATATCTGCTGTATACTTGGCATCTCATATAGGCATTAGCCTTATATTAGTTAACAGACTATTTGTTAACTGTGTATTTTGGTAGTTTATTCCTGTGTACCAATAAGAAGCTATGTTGTATATGTTTTTTTAAAAATAAAATATTATCTTCTGTTATATCTGTTCTTATCAGTTTAATATCTGATATGTCCTTTATTTGACAACTGTATATTAAATTGATTTTTGAAACAGGAGGATGGAATAGAAGCTTGCTCTGTCCACCCCAGGCATCGACCTGATATTGTGGTGTCTCCAGAAATGGAGCATTTCCTTTTGGGGAGAATACAAAAAAAAAAAAAGGTTCCAGACAGCTGTTGGACTAGTTATGGGAAGCATTTTTTTCTTCTACTTTAATATTTTAACCTAAAAATGTTGGCAGGCTTGTGCAGTATCATGGGTCTTCAGGGCATACAGTCAAAATTTTTTGCTTGTTACCTTTACAGGAATGTAGGATACTTCATTTAAAAGCAGGAACTCATAATAAGAAAATTTACTTGTAGTACAAAATCTGAGACTTCTTCTTCGAGTGCTTGCTCATATCCATTCCAGTTAGGTGTGCGCGCGCCGCGTGCACGTTCGTCGGAGAAACTTTTACCCTAGCAACACTCGGTGGGCCGGCAGGTCGCCCCCTGGAGTGGCGCCGGTATGGCGCCTATTATATACCCCTGCCGGCCCGAGAACAAAATATATAGGATAATCAGTTTTATCAAACGCGCATCACCACCCATCGTCATGCGGCACGTGGCACACAGCTAAATACGGATCGTGGGTCTGCGTACGACATGGACACATGATACTGTCTCCAGTTCTCGTTCTCCACCTCCCTCCCGCCTCCCCTCCTCCCGTCCCATCTTCAGGGACCCGTCACGAGCACTCCTCCTCAGGAGGTCCACAACTTCTCTCAACGGAGCTAATACAGGAGGTACCGGGAGCGTGCTCATGGGCAAAGGTTCTATTCCGCTATTTCCTCCCCAAGGCAAAAAGGAGGGTCTTCGCCCAACCCTAGAGACACTCCACCAAGCTGAACACATACATCGAATTCAATTTCCGCATGGTGTGCCTGGCGGACCATCATCCTCCCTGGATCCGGCGATCTGTAACGCCGCTTCTCGACATATGGGACGCCATAATTTTCATATGCAATTTACCCTCCCATAGGAGGTACCTTGCCGTTTGTGGTAAGCGAGTTCATTCACCGAATTCACGTCCGCACCCTTTTGGTCTTTCGTCGGCCCTCGGGTCTTCCACGAATGTTGCGGTTGTTCGCCGCTTCCCTCCGCCAATCGTCGCACTTCAACGTTTCCCTTAACCATCGCGACCAGGCATATCAGGGGAACCTCAAGGGCTCAAGCACCAGCCAGGTCGACACCAATGAAAACTATCGCAAAAGCGGGACTGATCGTCAATGACTGGACAAGTCACACTGGTGCCCACACAACGGGAGAATTCATCGGCAGTGCCTTGACTCCGTCCTTTCGCGACAGCACAGCTTGCCCCGCACCGATTCCAGAGCCATAAGTTCCCCTGGTCGCGGAGCCTGCAGGTTTTCCCACTGCCTCCGCCCGTAATTTCCTGACCCTCCTAGGACATATATGGCTGGCACTGTGTCTACGTTTACAAAAGTAACGCCAGACTACGGATGCGCCCGCGCAAGCCTGGCTGGCTTCGGTCTAGACGCCGCCCGAACAGGGATGCCTTAGATATGATGTAACGATCCCGCCGGGAGTCCTCAGCTCCCTCGACTGGTGAAAGAGTTCACCGCTGTGTGTGCGGCCGCCTTCCACGCTCCTCAGCCCTCTCGTGTCCCTAACGACGGACGCCATCTGCGCTGGGCCTGGGGCCGCACACCTGGGGCAAACCGGCGCACCCAAGGCCTTGTCACACCCCAAGAGCTGACTCTACATAGCAAGTGCGAGAGCTCAGGGCAGTACGCCTGGCCTGCCAAGGCGTTCCTCAGCCTCCTGCACGGCCGTTTGTTGCAGGTATTTACGACGAACATGAAACGGCTATGATTTATGTCACAAGCAGGGAGGCCACAAGGTCATCTCCCCTGTGTCGGGAAGCGATCCAACTTGTGGGAATTCTGTGTAGCCACTCCATAGACCTGGTACCTCCTTTCCTCCCGGGGGTTCCGGAACACCCTCCAGATCACCTGAGGCAAGTTCCTTCCTCAACACACGAATGGGTCCCTCCGTCCGGACGTCCGCTCACTCAATCTTCCGGAGGTGGAGCTCCCCAGATCGACCTGTTTTGCGTCCAAAGTAACAGAAGTGCCAGGTGGTCTGTTCTCCTGCAAGGTCGCTCTCACGGGCTCCCTCGTCGACCGCCTTTAATTGATCCCGTGGTCAGGTCGCCTTGTTAGCCTTTCCGCCGTTTCCCCTCGTCCACAAGGAAGTATTGCACAAGGTCCGGAGGGACAAAGCCCGCGTTATCCTCTAATCGCGCCGGATTGGCCGAGGACTAGCAACTGGTACACCAGCGCGCTCGACTTGTCCCCTGTCGCGACCCGAAGCCCACTACCTCTGTGGGCCGGAACGAATCACTACAAGACTTCGGCAGGCTTCTCCACCCGGACCCTGCAGCAACTCCACCTGACAGCAATGGTTCCTAGCTGGTTTAAAACCAGTTGGATGCTGAGCTGTTCCGCTGCAGTGCAACAGGTATTGCTTGGTAGCAGGAAGCCTCCACGGCGCTCAACATACCTCGCTACAAATGGAAGTGCGCTTCCTGCGGCTTCGGTGGCTCAGCATCGGTCACTCCCCATGCTCGGTTCAACTCCACCAATCCTGGATTATTGTGGTCCCTCAAGGAGCAAGGGCGGTGGCTATCTCTACCACTGCGAGTCCACCTCGCCGCCATATCACCTTCCATCCGGGGAAGCTGAATACCATGTTTCTCTCACCCGATGTCCTCCAGGTCCTCAAAGGGCTGGAACGGATTATACCCTCAGCGTCAAGCCCTACCCCTACCTTGGGACCGTTAACTCCTGGTTCTACAATCAGGCCTCATGGGGCCCCCGTCGAGCCTTTGGCCACATGTTCGCTGCTGACCTGTCCTGGAAGAACGGCTTTCCTAGTCGCCATTACCTTGGCTGGAGTGTCCTCGGAACTCCACGCACGTGACTGTGGATCTCCTATACTGTCTTCCATAAGGACAAAGTACAGCTGCGGCCTCACCCGGCCGTTTCCTCCCCAATAGTCGTCTCCCGCCTTCCCACGTGAACCAGGAATCTTTTTCGCCAGGTTCTTCCCAAAATACCCCGCACAAGCGTCCGGAGGCTCTCAGCGCTCTACATCGAGCGGACCAAGCCCTCCGTCTTTCATCCGCAACTCTTTGTAGCAGTGGCGGAGCGTATGAGAGGCAGGGCAATCTCCTCTCAGAGCGGTCGCATCTTGGGTCACGTCCTGTATCCGAGCTTGCTAGTGACTGGCTCAGGTCCAGCAGGCACCTCAAACGCCCACTCTAACGTGAGCTCAGGCCTCGTCTGCTGCCTTCTTGCGCATGTTCCTGTGCAGGAAATCTGCCGTCAGCCACCTGGCTCGTCCACATCTCTTGCGAACCATGACGCATTGTCCCAACAACCAGAGACGACGACGCCTTCGGCGCGGCCGGTCTTGCATGCCGCTACGTCTCTCTCCGACCCCACGCCTAGGTAAGGCTTGGAATCACCAACTGGAAGTATGAGCAAGCACTCCGAAGAAAAAAGGACGGTTACCTGCAAACCTTGTCAAACTGTTGTTCTTCGAGATGTGTTGCTCTATCCATTCCACACCGCCCTCCTTCCCCGCTGTCGAGAGCCGGTCTAGCCGGCAAGAAGGAACTGAGGAGCGGGCGGGCCGGCAGGGGTATATAATAGGCGCCATACCGGCGCCACTCCAGGGGGCGACCTGCCGGCCCACCGAGCGTTGCTAGGGTAAAAGTTTCTCCGACGAACGTGCACGCAGCGCACACACACCTAACTGGAATGGATATGAGCAACACATCTCGAAGAACAGTTACAAAGGTGAGTAACCGTCTTTTTTGTAACGCGAATCAAACCTGTGCTATCTTTTTCAAGAGAAGACAAAAACTGGTTAAGTATCAAGATAGTAGTGTTTGTACAGTGCGGTCAGGCAAAAAGTATCCATGTGATAGACTGTAAGAATTTGCTTTTTCCGTTGGGATTTAGTACGCTGTGACCTCCATGTTGGATTCCATGGAATCCATGCCGCTGCTAAAGGAATTCTGTCTTCAGATAAAATCAACTTTTAAATCTGCTAAATTATAAGGATTCCTTTCTCTCACAGACAGTGTCTGCAATACGTCACACAACTGCTTTTAACCCTTCATTTTGTTTACAAATCTCTCCCTGGGGGGACTTGAAGTGGTGGCTGTGTGGAATACGTACTGGAACTTTTTGTCCTGTGAGATTAGATTTCACTGGATTGTAAATCTTCCATGTTTTCTCAAAAACTGATTATGCTGATGTGTGTTGTAAGCTGATATGTCAAAAACATTTGCTTACAGTGAACTAATTAAATGAAGTATCTTAGTGGTAGAGTGAGAAATTGATTTACTTGCTAATAAGCAGGACAGTGATTGTTCATTGTAAATCTGTTACTATTTTAGAGCACTTGTGAAAGAGGTTTCATGAGCGAGATTAAGATGTAGTGGCATCTGATATTACAGTTAAGGTTGAACAACCATTTCCTTCATAATTTCCCTCTTTCTATATAACTTGTTGGTAAATAATTTAACTTTAATTTGCCAAAGAGGGGTGGGGTGAAAAAAAATTATTTTGAATCATATTTTAAAGCTAACATGGTGGTGGGAAAGACTAGATTTGTTAGAAAATGTTTATTGTCCCTTACACACATTGATTCCCATTATGTAACAGTTTAGTTTAAAACCAAGTGTTGCAGTTGGTTAATCTATATTATAAAATAACATTAGATGAGGAAACCGTAAAGATTACTCAGTAATTCTTTGGAGTTTTTGTTCTATAGTGTGAGGGGGGGGGATAAAGGAGATGGATGTACTGTATTCAAAACAGCATAACTTCAGTTTCTTTCAAGAGCAGCCTCAGCTTACTTTTAAAAGAGCATCAAAAACCATTCACTTGAAAATGTAAACTCCTGTACAACAATCTATACTTCAGGATTATCTGGGTCCAAAGGCCCCCTTGTTTGTAAATTTGGAGGGGGGGGAAAAAAGCACACTTCAAATGTATCATTAAAAGAGTAAAAAATATGTAAGCCTGAAAGCATTTTTAAAAGAATAAGCAAAACCTATGAAACTTTCAAGAAAGAAGAACCTCTTCTTGGCTGTAAAAACTATGCATGCCAGGGCACTGTACACAAATGCCTGTTTTTGTGCCTTTAACATATGGACACATAAGCATAACAGTAGTACTTGAAGATTTTTAAGAGCAGGTTGGACAAATACCTGTCATGGATGGTCATAATACTTAGTCCTGCCCTGAGTGCAGGGGACTGGGCTAGAAGACCTCTCAAGGTCCCTTCCAGTTCTACGACTCTGATTCTACTATACACGTATTTAAAATTCACAGCAGCTATCCCAAATTTCCCATCGTGTACAAAAGATTTTTTGTAATTTTAGAATGGATGAAAGTTTGGATCCAAGTGTTCGTGTGCCTTGTCCTTGCTGAAGTAACTGTCTGTCTTATGACCACAGCCTATTCCACATGCTTTCTTGCATTTACATAGATTGTGGAGTGTTTTAATTGGCCATGCTGAAATATAATGATCTGTATTAGTGTAGTATATTTTCCAAAACACTTTATAAGAGAAATTTACTTGAAATTTGTTTGCTGTAATTGGCTCTAAAGAGATAATTAGCTGTCAGAAACGTTTTAAAAATAGATTTTAGGTAGGGGAAGCACATCTAACTAGCAAAAAAAAAAAAGAGAATTTTTTTCTTACTATTAATATTACACATTTATTTGGCACCTGTCACTATGGTGGGTGAGGACAAAAGCCTCCTTAGTTCTTGTTAATGCCTGACTTCAGCTGAATACTGACATTGAATACTGCAGTGCAGATTGAAAGATTTGTTATCATCAACAAAGGACAACAAATTGTAGGATTGAAGTGCTGAGGGCAACTAAATCTACACAGGGAAGCCCTTAAACTTGCATGGAGTCCTGTTGACTTCAGTATGACTTCTGTGTGGGTGTCCCAGTTGCACTGGATGATCAGGGCCTATAGGACTTCTTTACTGTGTGCAGAAATTGGATGTTAATAAAGCCAGTTTTCCCCTTAACTACACTTTCCTTGCTTTTATTCAGTGAATTTCAGTGGAGCCTACACAGCATGGTGATGGGAACATTAGAAATGGATAGATGCTCGAATAAGTACTTTGTCAACAGGTTTAATTAAGTTGTTCTGTACATTTAAGGTCTTCTCTCACGGAGTCTAGAACAGTGGTTTTCAACCTGTCGTCTGTGGACCTGTGGGGGTCCACAGACTATGCCTAAGATTTCCAAAGGGAACCATACCACCATTCAAAATCTTTTAGGGATCTGCAAATGACAAAAAGGTTGAAAACCACTGGTCTGGAATTTAGATGCCACATTTTTAAATCAAATATTCTTATATGCTGATTTGTGTTTTTCTGGATAACTTCATTTAAAATGTGTCTGTGTTAATTAACTGTATCTGTTTTCGCTCATTTTTATTCTCCTCCTAGAACAACATATATCCTGTTGGTGGAATGACCAGAAGGAACACTTATGTTTGTGAGCGCTCTTCAGATCACTATTCTGCAATACAGAATGGAAAAGATAACAGGTACTCAGTTGGCTTAGCCAAAAATCTGAAGGTTATGCTGAGGTATGACACAGGAGTTAAAACAAACATTTAGCCAATATGCTTATGAAAAATGCTGTGGTGTGGAGCAAGATAAACTTTACACGTTTGTTTTGTCTTGCAGAAAAGTTTGTGCCTGAATATTCGTCACAATTAGATTATGACAAAATTAGACAAATACTGTGATTCTGCCTTTAACCATCTCCATGCAATAATATTGTCAGGAGTTGCCTCCATCATTGTACAAAGAGTACAAGAGAAAGACGGAAGAGTTTGCAATCGAAATAGACAAAACAATTCAGACATAAAATATTCTGGATGATCCAGAGGATGGCTCTTTTTTACAGTATAGCTGTGTGTGTGTGTGTAAGATGTAACTATTTAATTGGCATAAAAGAGCTTTATGAGTCTTGCTTATCTCATTTGTCCCAAATATTTCTGTAACTGACTCTGCCCTTTTACTGTATTTGGTAGTTAGGGGTGATTACTGTGTATTAAATTATTTTTTTAACAACATCTTGCACATTAATGGACACAGACCATTAAAATTACCTTTAGCTTAAAAAAATTCACAAAATAGAAGTTGTAATTTGCAGTGTCTGACTTAAGTGCAAAGTATATCTATAAAATTTATATGGAGATTGGTTTGAAGGAGCATACAAATTCTGTATTTTTAAACACTTACCTACATGGGTATGAGTACTGCAACCGTAAAGTTGTAAAGAGTAAAAAAGCCCCATCATAGTAAAGCCAGTAAACTAACTATGTTTCCATTATCCACTCTTATGGTATCAATAGTGTTGGAAGTTTCATAACGATTAGTTTT
The DNA here is from genome assembly GCF_003597395.2 of Chelonoidis abingdonii. NCBI lineage: Eukaryota > Metazoa > Chordata > Testudines > Testudinidae > Chelonoidis > Chelonoidis abingdonii. The sequence goes on from NC_133771.1 coordinate 173,428,991, forward strand.
ACTGCACAAGCAGTATTTTTCTCTGAATTCCCAAAGGATAGGGTTGTTAATTTTCATATATAAAGGACCATGTAACGTATGAAAGTGGCGGGGGGGGGGGAAGTGATTTTTTAAAAAATATTGTTTTGACACTTAGAACATTTTAACACTACTATATAGTTAACACAGCAACCCAGAAGAATGGGTTAGAAATACATTTTTGAACTCTTGGGGTATAATAGTGTAACCAGTTGATCCACATTTCCATCTGAATCTATAGAGGACTAGACAGCCATTATTTCCATGGTAAGAATTATATTTTGGTTACTGATGGGCTTCTTTGCTGCATATTAGAACTGAGGTGGTAGTTAAAAATCGGGTAAAATAGTTTTAAGTTTAAAATATCTAATAGATCATAACTTTCTGACTGCACAAAATATTGATGTTTTCTTTTAAATAGTTTTAACTATATACAGTACAGTACATAGGCAACTTATTATTTTTTACAATTTATTATTCTTAATTGCCCATGATTTTGAATAGATAGTGGATTTACGTTGGTCTCTTTGATCCATTTTTGACCTTTTCAAAGGTAAAATCCCAGACTCCCCCTCCCCGTGTATATCCCTTAATGCCAGAGCTCTTCTACAAGAGTTGTTGCAGGACCCAGGTATTAGTTCGCTGATCCTAAAAGTCGCAGAAATGCTACCAGAAATGCTGCCCTGAATGAGGCTGCCTCTTGTCCAAATTGATGCATGGGCTCTAGGATCTGCACCAGATCCCTAAGTGTATTAACAGTGATGGGACAATGTGTATCCTCCCTACAGCCAGTGCTTTGAGACCACCCTGCTAGAAACCTCCAAATAAAAACCTGCTATAAGGATCTTGGTAACTATTCAGCATATTGACAAACGTAAGGGCCAACAGATGAGTGGAAATGGTTGATAATGTCAGTTGCTCAGTCGCTAGCAGCACCGTATACTGCAGCAACTGTTCCTCCATACCGGGCCATATTGGTGACAGCCCCCCCTGCTCCTGAAATTGCACATAATTTATAGAACTCTCACAGCTATGGTCACACTTGTCCCTGCCAGCTGCATTGCTCTCGTGTCCTGCTGTCTGTTCATTCAAATATCCTGGATCTGGGTGACCCATTATCTTGTAAGCCTTGTAGTGCTGCAGGAACGATTTCAGAAGTAACTTCTCAAACTACTTGAATCAATTCTCTCTTGGCTTCCCCACCTCCAAGTGCAGCAAGTTTGCCACTGGGAGTGTTTGCTTCCCCAGCATCCACATTACTTCCCTGTACAGGGAATCCGTTTGGTAGGCAGACCACCCTGGGTGACTTACTTTTTTACAGTTTATTATTCACTTTCTGTGATTTTCTTTTTAAGAGAAGGCTGGTTTTTTGTCATGTGCTTGGTTTCTTCAGAAACTGCATTTTGAAACTGTGGCTGAACAAGATTTTTTTCCTCTCACCTTTCGTGTGTTTTGTTTTTTGGCTTTTCTACAACACATTATTATAACAATTTCTATTCTGGTGTAATTTAGCTTTGGGACTATTGTTTCTACTGCATTTTTGATGGATTTCATTCATGCTTTTTGAAGCTAAACATTTTACGTGAAGGGTCTAAATATTCTTGGACACAAAGTAGTAGTTCAGTTTTGACAACTTGAATTTGGTTTACAAAATTCATAACACCATAGTTCTCCATCCAGAGATACCCCTGAGCCTAAATTTTTGAGGAAACATTATAAGTTACATTAGGTGCACATAAATAGAGTTTTATCAGTGACTCCTTGTGCTCTTCAATGTGACTGACAGACAATTCAGTGAAGTCCTGCTGCTGCTGCTTCAGTCTGCTTATTGTACAGAAGGCACTAAAGCACTAGCACAGATTCCCATGCATGAATATATCATGAAGGGGCATGTTTAATTGAACAGCTATGAATGATGTATGGAAGAGAAGTAAAGGAAACTTATTTCTCTAATTTAAAAAAAAAGAAAAAGGAAAAAAAGGAATGGTGTGATGCCACAGCTGTCCTAAGGGCAAAACCACCACTATCTGTTCAAGGAAGTTCAGGAAAGAATGTTCTCTTGTTGAATGTACAGTGTCATCATTTTAAGTACTGTGGCCTCATGGGACAGGACATGGGTTCTTGTAGGGTTCATGTGAAAACTTTGAAACCCTGAGTGTGATATTAGACTACTGTCTGAGAAGTATCTCCCCCTGGCTTGCTTTTATAGGTCTTAGAGCTTTTTTTCAGTTTCAAAGCTCATTTGAAAATTTGTATATTCAAATATTTTTTCTTAAGTTGTAAAATTTTCCTACAGGGACTTCATCTCCTGGAGTTCTGATGCCTTGGTATTTTTCAAGCAATAGAATGCCTCTTAAAACTACAGTGCTTTCTGCCTTATTGTCGTATGCTTTCCATAGTGAAAATGGGTTCTTTTAAAGAACTAATGTATTACTTTGTGGTGGTTAAGGGTTACAGTAAAGCATTGTATAGCAAGAAGGTTGAAGTAATTTGTAGAGCACTTAGACAACATTGTAATAGTTGCCTTAGAAATACCCCAAAATTCAAATCCAAAATATGGTAAACATCATAAGACTACTTATGTCTTGCAATTTTCATTTCTGCTTTCGGGTGGATTTAACTTTTATTTCTTTTATGTAACACAGCTAAATAGTTGACATTTGGAAAATTTAATTAGAAGTAGTCAAAAATGTTTCTTCTTACTGTAGAAAATTTTGATTTTTAGTGGAAATTTGAATACCAACCAATTTTGTCCAAATACAGAAACATTTCAGTTTTGAAATGCTGTTGCATTACCTCACTGAAGTTGTAATATGGGTGCCTTAAATTCCCCTTCTCTACAAACCAGGCTCCTTGGTCTAATTATATCACCATCAAGGCAATATTTAGGTATTTTTTTTCTTATGACAATTCTAAATTTTCTGCAAAAAGCAAACACTTTCCCTCAAATCTTTATTTTCTGTCAAAGAACAGCTTTTTTTTTTACTGGAAGTCTTTCTTGAGCAGTTGGAGCCTGTATAATTTGTATAGGGTCTAGATCTCAAAGCATGGAAGAAACCCATTTATGTAGTAAAAATTACTAAACAATAAGCTTGTGGAGTAGTATTGGTGACATGGTTGTAATTATCAAAGTACAACAGGGACTAGAGAACTAAGTTTTCTCTACTACTCCGTACTGAGTCCACTAGTCCTTTGGTTATCTGTGAAATAGTGAGTCCATAAATAGCACTTGTTGCAATCTATCTTAACTAGCTTTTAAAGTGTTATTGTCATCACCTTTTTTTGAATAAGCAAAGTATTTAAGTAGTCAGCTTTCTTCCACATCTGTCAGAATTCCAAGCTGTGTTTAACATTTGATCTCTTTTTGGAAGATTGATCACTGTGAAGGTATTTAATAGCAAATATGTAACACTGTCAAACTTAGCAAGCAAACAAATTGAAGTAAATTACACCTCTACCTCGATATAACACGCATTCTGATATAATGCGGTAAAGCAGTGCTCCGGGAGGGGCAGGGCTGTGCACTCCGGTGGATCAAAAAAGTTTGGTATAATGTGGCTTCACCTATAAAACAGTAAGGTTTTTTTGGCTCCCAAAAAGAGCATTATATCGAGGTAGCGGTGTACTTCTAAATGCAGTAGCTATCTTCATTTTCTTGGGAATAATTGTTTGCTATATTGCAGAATATGCACTACATCAGTGTGAAACATTCAAACTCAGAGGCAGCAAGAAGGGACACAATATTGTTAAAATACTTAAATACAGAAATTTAAATCTGGGGAAAATATAGAAATTGGGAAGTCTCCACTTGCTAAATATTTGCTGTGTGAGTTTGACAGTAGTTGATTTTCTCTAGATCACCTTGACTCATTGCTCTTTTTTCTACAATTCAAAATAATTGGAGAAGGATTTACTTAATATTTTAAGTTTTTGAATCAGCATGCTTGATTAGTGATCGTACATCAGTATATTCCACCTCTGAAGTGTCTAACCTCCCCTTCCCCCCGCCCCCACATTTTATAATTTAGTTTCCTCAGTTATATTTATTGAGGACTAAGCCTGGACTATCCACTCGGTTTATGCCAGTAGAGAGAGACTCATAAGATCCCCACTCTCCAGGGCCGGCTCCAGGCACCAGCGCAGCAAGCTGGTGCTTGGGGCGGCCCATGGAAGGGGGTGGCACATCCAGGTCTTCAGCAGCAATCTGGCAGTGGGTCCCTCGGTCCCTCTCGGGGGGAAGGACCGGCCGCCAAATTGCTGCTGAAGAATGAAGCGGCGCGGGAGAGCAGCCGCCGAAGTTTTGCTGATCACAACTTTTTTTTCCCCTTCTCTTCACCGCTTGGGGCAGCAAAAAAGCTAGAGCCGGCCCTGCCACTCTCCAAGTATGCACAAGGGTGCTTCCTTTGTACAATTACCCTTTTGCCCTTCCAAGGAATCCCTCTGCTGATGTTCCATGGAGCTTTCCCCAAAAGAGTTTACCCTGGGGTTGTCCCCTGGCAATACCTCCACCAGTTCCTATGGGTCTCCACTCTGGGAAACCCCCAATCCTCTAATCCTCACCTTGCCTCAGTCTGGGCTACTGCCAGTTATCACCAAACCCCCACTCCCTGAGGCAGACTGCAGTGTAAAAGCCACTCATCATAGGCAAGGGGGTTCAGACCTGCTGCCTTCCTCTGCCTCCCAGTACGACTATGGGCCTTGGACCAGGCCCTATAGCCTGGGGAGTTGCCAGTCTGGAGCTCCCTGGCTCCTCTGGCTCTCCCAAGCCCTGCTTCACTCCCAGTACCCTTTCTGCAGGTAGCCAGGCCCTGCTCTCCCCTAGCCTGGAAAGAAACTCCTCTTGGGCCTCTGGCTCACAGCCTTTCTATACAGGTCAGCTGTGACCTGATTGGGGCGGGGCCCAGCTTAGCAGCAACCTTCTCCCTTTTTCTGCTGGAGTGGGGGAGCTGCCCCACTACAGGGAGATTTCCTAAAAACTTCGAGAACTCAATGGTGTTTTTAACTTACTGCATTCTACTCCTATGAGCTTCTTTGCAGGAGAAATTATCTGATCCAAAAGCTAAAATACTTGTGCTTTTGTTAAAATCAGAGTCTTTTTATGTGTTGGTTACCATCCATTAATTTAGGAACCTGCAATATAAAAAGTGAGTATTTATTAACTGTTAATGTAGATTGTCAGTGCTCGTAAGAAGTGGTTGATTTAGGGAAATAGCAATTATTAGCTACACATATTTGATGTTCAGTTTGTATTCTGGCAAAGTACCTGCTTCTCCTCAGCTGGCTCAGTCCCTTTTTGCCTCAAGGACACAGACTTGGGCAAAGCAAAGTTCTTCCAGGTCGCGCAAGGTTTGGCTGATCCTTTCCTCAGTCAGTCTCTTGCGCTGGTTTTCTCCCCTTCTGGGGACAGAGTGCAGTCTTCTTTGCTGGAAGAGTTCAGAGTCTTGCTGCACTTACTCGCTGGCAACTTCTCTCCCTGCTTCATCATAGGCAAGGGGGTTCAGACCTGCTGCCTGCCTCCATCCCAAACTTCCCTGCCAGGGAAGGTTTAAAAAGGTCTCCAGCAATTGGGGTCAGCTGGACCTAATTAGTTCCCTGGTAACCCCTGTTCCAGCTGAACCTTATTTCTCCATGGCTCTCTGTCCTCAATAGATGGGGAGAAGCCTCTTAACCCCTCTGGGACTAATTACTGCCCCTCCTTTGGTAGCTATTTGTCCTGGGTTTGCCACAGTATTTGGTGTTTCAATTGGGTGCATGAAAGTGAGTCAATCCTGAAGTTAGTTATCTTTAGTAACTGTAGTAGGCAGTACAGTACTTCTCCGTACACCTCTGCCCAATATCCCGTACTCCAGTCCTAACTTGCAGAGGTTTTGCTTATTTCAGTCCTGTGATAAATTAAGCAGAGGCTATGAATTATGAAAAATTGTGTGATCACTTTGACAGGTGGACAAATGTCCACTAGTGACTAAAAATACAATAACTATTTGAGCCTATGGCTCCAGAGATGCAAGGTTGAGGCAGTAATGTGATGCATGGGGCACATTCTGAGGATGATTAACTTCTGATGGAAATATTGTGTATGTGAGAGACAGAGATACTGAAGAAAAACTGCATTAAAAGACCATATAAGATGCAACATCAAGCTCTGAAAAGTTGGACAGTGCCACAATTAAGGTTGTCTGTTCAGCCTTAATTTGGCCCCTCTGTACACATGTATTATGATATAGTCTTTAATTACATGATCACATACTATCTTTGGAGATTTCAGATGCTAAACTTTAACAAGTCTCTAATGACTGTATATGAACTGAGATATTTCAAAGGCTATTAACTTGGCCAAATTTGGGCAGATTTTCACAAGAACTGTAGAAGGCACATCTCTGACTAATTTCAAGTCCCTGCTGGAAAGCGTGAGAGCACTAAAGTTTTAATTTTTTTTTAATTTTTTTTTTTTTTTTTTCAAGTGGTGGCAGACTGTTTCTAAAGTAGAGATGGTATTTTTCCCTAGTGTCATTCTGAGAAACAACCAAACTATTTTGGCTGAAGTTTTCCCCACAAAAAAATCAGGCTGAGGCAGATACCTATCATGGAAAATTTAAGCCCAAACAATTAAAATTAGGCAAAGTTATAATGGAAAATATGCTGGCAATCTTACTGAAAAAAAAAGTTATTGTTTAGCTTCTTGTATATTTAAAGGAAAATAGTCTTATCTATATGAATGTACGCAATAAAAAGCCATCCTGCAGTATCCTTGAATGAGATTTTTTTTCCATGAAAACTGATTATAAAAATGTGTATTTTTACCAAGAATAATATTTTTGGGACTAATCATTGTAAGTCTGTTGTTGTTTTTTTTGTTGTTCTTTTTTTTTTAAATTTTATTGCAGAGTTTTTATCTAGTTTCAGGGTTTGACATGAACTTTTCTGTTTGTTGGAATTGACTTTTAAGCACATCTAATGTGTGTTTTCTTATTGTTGTGGCCCTCCTTCCTTTCTTGTGATAAAAGCCTAACAGAAATGTCTGCGAGTAGCACATCTTCTGCAGGCTCTGCTGTTGCTTCTGCTGTATCAACACGACCTCGACACCAGAAATCTATGTCTGCTTCTGGTCATCCTATAAAAGTTACGCTACCAACCATCAAAGATGGCACTGAAGCTTATCGACCAAGGTAATATAATACTTCGCGTTTGCATAGTGTTTTACATCTTCAAACTTTTGTACAAACTATTAACATAAATTATATTAATATAGTGTATATAGTCTTAATGTATTACGTCATACAGTACTCCAGTATAGTTTTAAAATTCATTCGAGTAACAGTGCTACATATGGTTTAGATTCAGTTTTGTCTAGGACACATCATATTTTGCTCATATCACACAATAAACATGTCTCTGAACTAGATCTCAGTCATCAGATAATTCCTGGAAAACAGCAATAGCTACATGTTTATCTGATGCAGACTCAATCCATAGAATATATATGCTGATGCATTTAAACTGAATTATACATTTTATACCTGTTAGCACTGAAGATTACTTTGCGCCTATTGGTGTCAGAAAGAGAACTATACAATGTCCTCGTTCAGTGTCAAGAGCTTAAAACCGGTATCACAATATCATATATATATTTGGAGGGTGGGGGGTGTATGTGGCTTTTTTTGAACTGTGTTCCTCAAGGAGAATGCTGGAAAGATTTCAGCTCAGACCACCTGACTTGTGTGTATCAGAGTTTGAAATCAGTCAGCATTTTTTTTCCATAGGAGGCATGAACAGTCTCCCAAATGTTACTTTTATTTAGATATATGGGAGGTTGTCTTGTGTTAAGCGTTCTTCTGTTTTCCCGGCAGTGCAACTCAGAGAGTGCCTGCTGCGTCCCCGTCAGCTCATAGTATTAGCACGACTACTCCAGACCGAACCCGCTTTCCTCGCGGGAGTTCAAGTCGAAGCACTTTCCATGGTGAGCAGCTACGGGAGCGGCGTAATGCCACTTACAATGGACCACCTGCCTCACCTTCACATGAAACTGGTGCATTTGCACACGCTAGAAGGGGCACTTCTACTGGTATTATTAGCAAGATAACTTCCAAGTTTGTTCGCAGGTTAGTACCAGACTTCTGTGAATTTTGTGTTTGCTTTATTTCCTGGATAGTTTTCACTTCTTCTCAGATAATAAATGAGATTTATTTTTCTAATTCTTTTAGAGGATTGCCAATATGACAATCTAGCATAAATGTAAACTTAATTAGAACAGGATTATCTTTTTGCTTTGTTTTGCCCTTTCAGAACCCACCTTGCTTTGCTTTTCTCTGTATTATATCGATCCAGATTTGGCCAGCCATTCTCTTGCTTCTTTATCTTAAAAGAATGAAAATTAGGGCTATCAAGAGATTAAAACATTTAAATTGCACGATTAAACCATCATAGAATACCATTTAAATATTTTTGGATGTTTTCTAGATTTTCAAATATATTGATTTCAGTTACAACACAGAATACATGTTGTAATTGAAATCAATATATTTGAAAATTTGTCATGTGTCTGACGAAGTGGGTATTCATCTACGAAAGCTTATGCTCTAATACATCTGTTAGTCTTAAGGTGCCACAGGATTTATTGTTACTTTTTACAGATCCAGACTGACATGGCTACCCCTCTGATACTTGACAGAATACAAAGTGTGCAATGCTCACTTATATATATATATTTTATTTACAAGTATTTTCACTGTAAAAAAACAAAAGAAATAGAAATTTTTCAGTTCACCTAACAGAAGTACTGGAGTACAGTCTCTATCATGAAAGTTGAACTCTCAAATGTAGAATTGTGTACCAAAAAAAACCCCAAAAAAACTGCGTTCAAAAGTAAAACAGTTGTGACCTACCTTGGTGTATCTTGCGCTTATTGACGGATTTGCTTGCCTCAGAGATCTTTCCCCCTGGTGGAACCCACAGTCTGGGTCAACTCCTTCTGTGTCTGATCAGGAGTTGGGAGGTTTCGGGGGGGAACCCGGGCCCACCCTTTACTCTGGGTTCCAGCCCAGGGCCCTGTGGATTGCAGCTGTCTATAGTGCTTCCTGTAACAGCTGCATGACAGCTACAACTCACTGGGCTACTTCCCCATGGCCTCCTCCAAACAACTTCTTTATCCTCACCAGAGGACCTTCCTCCTGGTTTCTGATAACACTTGTACTCCTAAGTCCTCCAGCAGCACACCCCCTCACTCTCAGCTCCTTGCACCTCTTGCTCCCAGCTCCTTGCATGTGCACCCACCTGACTAACTGTGAGAGGTTTTTTAACTAGTTTCAGCCCGCCCCTGATTGGCTTCAGGTGTCCCAATCAACCTAGCAATCTCCACTGCCTCTGGAAAGATCTTAATTGGCCCCAGGTATCTTAATTGACCTGGAGCAGCTACCATTTTACTTATCCTGGTACCAGGGATTTGTTTAACCTGGGGCTAATATATCTGTCTCCCACTACTTTTCTATAGCCATCTGGCCTTGCCCTGTCACACAATGTAAAACTTTAGAGCCTACAAGTCCATTCAGTCCTATTTCTTGTTCAGCCAATTGCTCAGACAAACAAGTTTGATTAAAATTTGCAGGAGATAACACTGCCCACTTTTTGCTTACAATATCACCTGAAAGTGAGAACAGGCATTCACATGGCACTGTTGTAGCCGGCGTCACAAAAATTCATATGTCAGATGCACTAAAGAGTCATGTGTCACTTCATGCTTCAACCACTACTCCAGAGGACATGTGTCCATGCTGGTGACTGGTTCTGCTCAATAACAATCCAAAGCAGAGTCAGATGCCACCAGCAGAAGGTTGATATTCTTTTTGGGGTTCGGGTTCTGTAGTTTCCACATTGGAGTGTTGCTCTTCTAAGACTTCTGAAAGCATACTTTACACCTCATCCCTCTCAGATCTTGGACAGCACTTCAGATTCTTAAACCTTCGGTCAAGTTCTGTAACTATTTTTAGAAATTTCACATTGGTATCTTTGCGTTTTGTCAAATCTGCTGTGGAAGTGTTCTTAAAACGAACATATGCTGAGGCGTCATCCAAGACTGCTGTAACATAAAATATATGGCAGAATGCGGGTAAAACAGAACAGGAGACATACAATTATCCCCCAAGGAGTTCAGTCACAAATTTAATTAACACGTTATTTTTTTGACGAGCATCATCAGCATGGATGTATGTCCTCTAGAATGGTGGTCAAAGCATGAAAAGGCACAGAGTGTTATCTGGCACATAAATGCCTTGCAACACTGACTACAAAAGTGCCATGCAAATGCCTGTTCACTTTCAGGTGATATTGTAAATGAGAAGCAGGCAGCGATACCTCCCGTAAATGTAAACAAACTTGTTTCTCTTAATGATTGGCTGAACAAGAAGTAGGACTGAGTGGACTTGTAGGCTCTAAAGTTTTACATTGTTTTGTTTTTGAGTTCAGTTACAATATAACCAAAAAACATCTACTTTTGTAAATTACACTTTCACGCTAAGAGATTGCCCTACTGTACTTTTATGAGGTGAATTGAAAAATACTATTTTTGTTAATCATTTTTACAATGCAAATATTTGTAATAAAAGATATAAAGTGAGCACTATACACTTTGTATTCTGTGTTGTAATAGAAATCAGTACATTTGAAAATGTAGAAAAACATCCAAAAATATTTAATACATTTCAATTCGTATTATGTTGTTTAACAGTGTAGTTAATCACAATTAACTTTAATTGCAATTTAATGTTTTGAGGTAATCGCCTGATCTAACTGTGATTAATCAACAGCCTTAAACAGAATAGTCACACATTTCATGCAGTAACTACAGTGTTTTCCTATTTATATCACTATGAGAAAAAAAAATAAAAATGGGGTTTGATTTGAGCAACTGAAAGGGTAGTTTGATCTATACATGAAAAATTTAGTATCTCCATGTGCAAAATTGATGTGCTCTCATTAAACAAATTATCATGTAACATTACAGAGAACATCTACATTTTCAAGATTAATTGTAATCAAGTGATATAGATGTAATTAATTACAAAGCCCATTCCTACAATAGCAAGATTATTAATCATAGAGAACTTTCTCTATTCAAACAAAATCAGTGTTTTCCCTATTCACAGGTTATTGTAGAGAATTCTAGTTTCTCACTGAGGACAGTAAAAATGACATGTAAAAGTGTACGCTAACTGCTAGCATCTGGGAATTCTTATTTGTGTGAACATTAAGTAACCTTTTTTCTTTCATTTAAACTTATTTTTAAGCAGTTCATAAAGAATCTGAAAGTCAAGGAAACACATCAATGTTTACATATAACCATGATGGATGCCATAGAAAAACAGAAGATATATAGATAAATTATTTGATCTTAAGTGATTGTTTACGTGATTGCCTTTAAAAGCTTTCTTACAAGAAAATTTAATTTTCACATTTCACTTATGTCTGGCAGTAGCTGATCAATTGATTTTTGTTTGAAACCACTGCAGGGATTTATCTACAGTTTTCAGGAACTAGTAGGCAAGTTACAGAGGTTACAAATAGCACTCTACTGCACAACTGTCAATTCCACAACAGAATTAAATCCCATAGATCTTTGCTTTCTTTGGAGAGTCATAATATCCTATATTAAATTCCACAGATATGCTTTCTAGTTTTAAATCCATTCATAAGTGAAAATTGCCATTTTAATGTAAGAATAGTTTCTTGCAACGTACACGCTGATCTCATGAACAAAATGTGAAGGAGGAGATGGAATTAAATAGCATGATAGGTTCAGAATAAAAATCAGTCTGATCCTCTTAAAATAAGATTAATCTAAGATGCTGACAATGTGTGGTTAATTATCTAAATAAGATGTATTATCTACCTTTGCCAGAATTTCTTCCAGACTTGGGGATACAGAACTTTGAACCTACATTAATGGCATTAGGAGCATATATATATAATGGAAACATTTTCGGGTTTTTTGTTCCCTTTCTGAACATTACAACCCGCTGCTAAGTGCTCTATCATTCCATTTGTGCAACAAAATTCCAAATGGGGTGAAGTGCATTTTCCACTAAGTAATTAATCATTTCAGGAGGATACATTAATTGTTAGTAATTATAAATGTCATCCTGAGACTATATTAAATAAAATGGTGTGCATGTAACATTGCGAAGAATGGTGATTTTTTTTTTTATAGCCAGTTTTAGATTTGAACTTTTTCATCATGTGCAATTAATGATAGATTTATATAGGACACACTGACAGGGTTGTCTCCTAATTAAATCAAACTGTAACAAAAAATTACTTCTATGTGTGATGAAGGATTGTTTTTGTTTTAGATCCAATTATTAACTTCTGGTGTCGTCTTGGTGTCAATGACAAGTCCTAAATTTCAAACCTCAGACACTTTTTTGCTGTTTTAACCCTTTTTTTAAAAAAAAAAGAGAGCACTCCAAAAACAGGTGGTTAGAATTGTTTCCCAGTAGTGTTAATCATTTCATCAAACAAAAAAAGCTTGACGTTCCCTGTCTCTGGGATCATTGATTTTTTTGGGGGGGGGAGCGGGGGGGCGGTGCTTGCCTCAAAGATATTTTGTTATACACCTCTACCCTGATATAACGCTGTCCTCGGGAGCCAAAAAAATCTTACTGCATTATAAGTGAAACCGCATTATATTGAACTTGCTTTGATCTGCTGGAGTGTACAGCCCTGCCCACGCCCTGGAGCGCTGCTTTACCATGTTATATGTGAATTCATGTTATATCAGGTCGCGTTATATCAGGGTAGAGGTGTATTCTACCAATCTTAAATTAACTGTTTTGACTGTGTTTGGATTGTCTCAGTCTTGATGTTAATTTATTTCTTAATGTCTTTGAATAATATGAAACGTTACCCTAGTGAGCAATAGTTTTATATGTATATTGTTTACAAAGGTGTCCAGAAGGATTGTTTTTATTTCATTTTATTTCTGGCAGTTGTATGTGTTTTTCTGGTAAGTATGTAGGGTATTTATACAATATATATTTATATTATATTTCTACAGTAAATGCTTTTATGCATTAGTTAAAATGCATCTTGCTTAGGGTGTAGAGGCATTTTGTTGAAATGTGTATTAACAATTTGTGCCAAATGATGCTTTCTAGATGGTCAGTTAACTAGATGTTCATATAGAATAATTTTGAAGGGTGTTATGTGCTGGATTAAATAATTTTTAAAAAATATTTACTAAAATGCTTGTACTGCAGCACTGGGAATGTACCCACTTATCAGATTGTGATACCGTGGCTTATATAATATGCATTATACGTTTTTTTTCCCCCAGACAGCCAGAGGCTACTAAAGCATATTGTTAAGTAATTATTTTACAAATCATGATGCCAGTTCAGCAAGGGACCTAAGCAGCTGCCTAACTTAAAGCCCATTCGTAGTGCTGTTGAATTCAATGGGATAATTTGTTGGCTTAAAGTTAAACAGATGCATATGTAACCTTTTGAATTAGGGTCTCGGGTTGATCCAAGAAACTCATGGGCACATGCTTAGCTCTAAATATGTGACCATGCTTAAAGCTAAGCAGATGCCTAATGTTTCCAGGAGTCGAGCCCCAGGGCCTGACCCAGAGAGGAGCTGACCACTTGCAGCTGGCTATATTTGGCTTCAGTAGTACTTGAGGGCTCATAGCACCTCTCTGGTTCAGGTCCTCATTGACTAAAGTGCTATAACTATACTTATTGGAATCATATATGGCCATTTTTCAGTCTGTAGTAGGCCAGAACTCTGTAACTTTCACTAAACTTACCAAGAGTTTAAAAAAAAAAAAGACATATCAGGGTTGCAATAAATTGAGGTGTCCTAAAGGGAAGTCAAACTTGCAGCTGTGAAAAATAGTACTTAACAAAAATTAGTAAATATGACATTTTTATGCTGAATCTTTGCTCAGTAATTACTTTAACTCTGTTATAGATATGGGTTCTCTTGACTTTTATTTTTCGTCTTTATCATTGAATCTCAACCTTAACTTTGTTTTGAGGGATCCAAGTGAAGGCGAAGCCAGTGGCAGAACTGACACCTCAAGGTGAGGAGCCACAATTAATACTTCGCTGCTAGGTCCTTTGTGTTAAAAGTTTAAGTGATTTCTGAAAGATTTTTAACCAGGATTTAAAATAGAATAGTGCCTAAACAACATGTATTTTAAAAAATGTTATGTTTTGCTGTGGGTCCCTGCCCATCCCTCTTAATTCCCTGGAAATTCATTTTTTGATTTTTAAATACTTGTAGATATATGTTCAAAACTGTGTTTTGTGTTGTACATTTTGTAAAGAAACAAACTTGACAAGTTAACACAGTACTATGAAAGCAATCCCAGCTACAAGATTAAACCAAATCATGGGGCTCTTCTTTAAACATCTTCTTATGTTTAATGTTGTTTAATATAATATAGGTTTAAGTAGCGAATATATAGATTAATACTTAATGTGTACATGTACAGTAAAAATATTAATATAGTCACATATTTAAAAGTCACTGTTCACCAACAGTGAGCACCCTGCAATGTCTGAGGTATCAGTGTTTCTTTACACTTCAAAATAACAGTGGTATTCAGATATTGTTGGGTGGTAATTGTAAGTACTGACTTCGTGTGGCAACTACTACACACACAAACAAAACTGTAGCTGTAACATAAGCCATAACATGCTCTTCAGTGTGTTTGCCTTTCAGTATATGTTCTCTTCTAGCATGTCTCAGCATGTCGACTGCCTTTTTAATGTGCTTGGTAAAGCACGTGTACATTCATGAAGCATCTAATGAATAAACAATGAACACACACTGCAATTATCTTATTCTCTAGAATGGCTTATTTCTGAGAGAACATTTAATAAGCATTTGTATTTAAGAGCAGCAGCTCTTTAAACCATATACATTCCTTAGTATAACTAATATTCTGTGTATGTTTCTGAATTACCTGTTTCAGCATTTCTTCCCCCTATGTCCTTAAGCTGCTGTGCTTCTGACACTGTAGTATAGTCAAGTCTGTTAACTTAATTAATCATAGCAGTGGATTTCAGCTCTGATCTCACCACTCATTCTTGTTCTCTAACTTTCTCTGCTGCCTCCTGGTTATCCTCCAGCCTAGTATGTTTTGGGCATCAGGTCACTTCCTGAAATGCTACATGAGTCCAAATCTCGACTGTGCTGCTGTGCCACGTCTTCTAATACTGATGTGGTGTGGTGGCAGCAATGAAAATAAACCATCAATTTTTTATTGTTTAAAAAGCATACTTTTTTAAAAGCTATTTAGAGTGGTTCTTCTTCCCTCTGAATAGTGAAAAGTTTATTAAATGAAGTGGCAGGTTATCTTTCGGGGGGGAGGGGGAGGGAGAACCTCATTGTTGAATATAGCACTTCAAATATAGGGGCAGAGACTGTTCTCCTGTGTGTTTGTGTAACAACTGGCACATTTTAAGTAAAAATAATACCAGTAACGGCTGTCGTAGAGGGCCTTGCCCAGCAGTGGTGGCCTTAGGGTGATTGAGTGAGGTAGTGTTTTGGGAATTAAGTTGCTTGCCCAAGAAGTACAAGTGGGCAGGAGGTGGGAGATGAAGGGAAAACAGCAGGGATGCAAAGAGAGGAAATGGGGAAAATGAGGGTGAGAAAAATCTGGTCTGAAATTGACCTCCACTCTTTATTTAACAGCCCTTGCCAAGGAAACACCCCCTCCTCAATAGTGGGTGGTAGGATCAGCAGCTCTTGGGCATCTGGGAAAAGAAACAGCAGAATCTGGAACTTCTTAAATTTAAAATGAGTACTATTTTACAAAACTGCGTTCCAAACTTACCTATGCTGAGTGAGCTGATGGGTAAAGAAGCTTTATAGTCCCACTGTTTTGTGTTCATTAGAAGATAATTACTTGGGATTTTATCTGTAATTTTATCAGCTAAAATGACATTTTTCTCTCTCTTCCTCACTATTCTGTTACGTGTCTTCTGGCTTTGTATTGTTATGAGAGACAAAGAAGCTGTTTGACCACTCAGTTGAGTAATTGTAATATAAAAGTCTACTGCATCAGTTAAAATAGGATGTTGCCAAAATATAAGGTCACTTTTTAAAAAAGAAGAGAAAGAGGGGGCCAAAAGTCCCTGAAGAATCTATAAAAACAAATTGGGTTAATTGTGAGCATAATGCTCCCCAATTTGTAAATATAGGAAATGAGTTTCTCTTCACGCACAAGCATGAAAGCAAAAACTTTTGTGTAGAATGCAGGGTGGGTTTCCTTCCTTTGCTGCTTTTACAGCTGTTTACACATCCAGACCATGTGTCCCACAAATTAATACCTTTTTGTTGCTGTATGTTGTGCTCCAAATGATGAGCTCAATAGAAATCAAAAGATACTTTTTAAAATGTAGATTCCACTGTCTCCTGCTACAGCAGTGCAAAGGGATGTGTCTCTGTAGTTACCATTGCATATACAGCTTTGTTATCCGGCATACTGGGTGAATGGAGGGAGCCGGTAAGTCAAAAATTCCAGTTAACTAAGAGGGAGGGAATTTGGGTGTGTGAGGGAGCTCAGGGCTGGGGGTTGGGGCACGGGCTTTGGGTGGGAGTTTGGGTGCAGGAGGGGGTTTGGGGCAGGGGGTTGGGGCACAGGAGAGAGTTCGGGGTGCCAAATCCGGGAAGTGCTCACCTCGGGTGGCTTCCTGGAAGTGGCAATATGTCCCTCCTGCTCCTAGGCGGATGCGAGCGGCAGGTGGCTCTGCACACTGCCTCCACCCGCAGGTTCCGCCCCCGCAGCTCCCATTGGCCACAGTCCCTGGCCAATGTGAGCTGCAGAGCCAGCACTCAGGATGGGGTAGGGACAATGCACGGAGCCCCCCAGGGCCACACCTCCACCTAGGAACAGCAGGGACAGGTTGCCGCTTGCGAAGAGCCTCCCAGTTTGAGCGCCACCTGGATCTGGCATCCCAAGACACTTCCCATGCCCCAACCCTCTGCCCTGAGCTCCCTCCCACATCCAAACTCCCTCACAGAGCCCACACCCTTAACCCCATCCTGAAATGCCAGTTTCTAGAGATTTCCAGTTGATAAAGTGCCGGATAACACAGCTGTACTGTGTTACTGTTAGGATTTTCTTAAACTTTATTACCTTCTAGCACTTAAATCTATTTTCTGGATTTTACTTTTGAGCATGCAACATGTTTCTCTCTCCAGGAGTGCTTCTGGGGAACCAAAAGACCGAGAAAAAGAGGATAGCAAAGATTCCAAACCACGTTCTTTGCGATTCACATGGAGTATGAAGACCACTAGCTCCATGGACCCGAATGATATGATGAGAGAGATTCGAAAAGTGTTAGATGCTAATAACTGTGACTATGAACAAAAAGAGAGGTTTTTGCTCTTCTGTGTTCATGGTGATGCACGACAGGATAGTCTTGTTCAATGGGAGATGGAAGTCTGCAAATTGCCACGATTGTCACTCAATGGAGTCCGCTTCAAGAGAATATCTGGGACGTCTATTGCATTTAAGAACATTGCATCCAAAATTGCAAATGAGCTTAAGCTGTAAAGAGAAACTAAATTTATGGGATCAGGGAAAATTCATACGTGAACTACACTTACGTTTTGAATGTACTGGTTACGGCTAGTGTGATTGGCCTGTGAAACTCCCCATGTAGAAATTGTCCCTATTGCAATAAGGTTATACATAGTTATTCTTAATTGTAAAATTAAATTCAGTATGACCTATACTAAATAACTGTAGCTAAAGAAGTTATGTTCACATGTACAGGTAAGTATATAGAGCATTCTGTTCATTTTATGTTCATAGTTGTATAATAAAAAAGATGATTGCTTAAATACAGATCTTGTATAGTTGTCTAGATTTCTGCACAAAAGTGTATGTTTGATGCTTTGAGTTGAAAAGGTTCTTCCCTATCACTATTTACATTTTTGGTGGTTTTAATAATTCTTCTATCATGCATTTTTTAAAACTGTGTTCAGAGTCAAAATGCACAAAAATAGTTTTCACAACTGTAGCATGACCATTTTTAGTTATTTAAAAACCATATGTGAATTTGAACCAGAAGTCGATAAATCGGCTTTTGTGGTATACAAGACTGTTCCTGCTTATGTTTGGTTCTTATCCTTGGTATTGGACAGTATTTAGCTGAAAAATACAAACATGTTTACAGTGTTGGCACTTACAGATTTAAAAAGATTATTTTGCTTTGGGCCAGCTGAGAGCTGCTGGGGAACAGAAATCACCTCTAGGTAATGTTTTGTGTGCAAATTATAATGCTTACTCTGCTCTTGAAAATGTAGCATCAAAATGGAGCAGAGTAAATTATTTCATTTAAATAATATGATGTAAAATATCACTTGTTTGCTGCCTTCAATATATTGCAAATTCTAGCATGTGGAAATATATTAATGTTGGGACTGTTTCATAGCACAAAATAATTTGAAGTGTTGACCAATTGTATGAGTTAATACCACCACCTCAGGAATTTACTGGCTTTTGGAATATTTGCCCCCAAAGACAACATGCAATTCCTTGTGATACTTTACTGCTAAACAAGAATGGTTGATTTATCTTATGTGGTTGTACAATTTGTTCCCATGTAACTTGTTTGTGTTTAATATTTTACTAGATTTCTTGTATTTATACCACATCATTATGCCTGTAACGTGCAGCTTTGTAATTTAGGCATTTGCCTATGGAAAAAAAAATGCCTTCCATAATTAGTAATATAAACTATGTAAAACCACTAGTAATGGTACCTTTTAATACTTGTTATTTTGTACTGAATTAACCATAGAGGTTGGTTGTGCAATGTTATTTAATGTCGTAATTACTGTAATATCCCCCCCATATGCACACTCTTGTGGAGAATAGAAAGTTCTTTGAAAATCTGTCACTTTTAAAAAAAAATTAAAAGCTGTGGTAAACTCTGTAACTCTAAATTAGAAGGCTGTAAGTGTAGCTAATGTGCCATTCAATAATGGCTTCTTGACAGAGGTGGATTTTACATGCTGTACTATACTGTGATGTAGCTTTCTGTAACAGTTATATTCTGAAATGAATGTGTATTGTTGCCTTAGAAAAAGGGTGGTGTTTGGAAAGAAACAACTGTAGCCCCTTTTTACCTGGTGTTTATTCAAACAAATTTTGATGCAAGTCATCTTGATTCACTTTCACTGGTGCACTCTATTAAAACTTACTTGAACAGTTCTCATACTAAAGTGCTTGTTGTTTGCCCTTAATCAAAATGAAAATCTATTCCAAGGAGATATTTTTATTATGCAACAGCCCTAGAGGTCTCTTCTTACAGTTATGTATTTCATTTGTTCCTTTTGGGCTACAAATTCTGTGTTGTGCAAAATCAGTCCCTGCATAATTTTTATGGTCCCACTCATCAAAGTGCTGAGCATCTTCTAGAAGGTGCGAGTGGGGGTTCAGGGTGCTTTGCATCTCATAGAATTGGGTCACTGGAACACATCTAGATCCATATCCCAATTTTTGGAAGTAATCTTTTAGTTTCCCAAGGAGCTCCTTCATATGTTCACCACTAGTCTGCTTCAGGAATTATTTAGATCTCTGTGCAATTTATCCATGAATCATAAGAACGACCATACTGGGTCAGACCAATGGTCCATCTAGCCCAGTTTCATGTCTTCTGACAGTGGCTGATGCCAGATGCTTCAGAGTGAACAGAACAGGACAATTTATTGAGTGATCCATTCCCTGGCATCCAGTCCCAGCTTCTAGCGGTTAGAGATACAGGGACAACCAAAGCACAGGGTTTCGTCGCTGACCACCTTGGCTAATAGTCATTGATGGACCTATACTTCATGAACTTTATTTAAAAAAAAATTTCTTTGAACACAGTTATACTTTTGGCCTTCACAGCATCCTCTGACAAGGAGTTCCACAGATTGACTGACTGACTGACTGACTGTGTGTTATGTGAAGAAATACTTCCTTTTATTTGCGTTAACCCTGCAGTTTACTAATTTCATTGGGTGACCCCTGGTTCATATGATATGGGAAGGGGTAAATAAAACTTCCTTATTCACTTTTTCCACACCATTCATATCCCCTCTCTGTTCAGCTTGGAAAAGAGAGAACTGTCTTTTTAATCTCTTCTGATATGGAAGCTGTTCCATACACCTAATCATTTTTATTAGCCTTCTCTGGACTTTTTCCACTTCTAATGCAACTTTTTTGAGATGGGACAAGCAGAACTGCACCCAGTATTCAAGGCATGGGTGTACCATGGAGCTGTATAGTGGCATTGTGGTATTTTCTGTCATATTTATCCCTTTCCTAATAGTTCCTAACATTCTGTTAGATTTTTTTTGACTGCTGCTGCACATTGAGCAGACATTGTCAGAGAACTATCTGCAATGACTCCAAAATCTCTTTCTTGAGTGGTAAGCATCATTTTGTATGTGTAGTCAGAATTGTTTTCCAATGTGCATAATTTTGCACTTACCAACATTGAATTTCATCTGCCATTTTCTTGCCAAGTCATTCAGTTTTCTGAGATCTCTTCATATCTCTTTGCAGTTTGCTTTGGACTTAATTATGATGAGTAATTTTGTATCATCTGCAAACTTTGCCACCTCACAGTTTACCCCTTTTTCCCAGATCACTTCTGAATATGTTGAAGAGCACTCATCCCAGTACAGATCCTTGTGGGATCTCACTATTTACTTCATTCCATTGTGAAAATCGACCATTTATTCCTATCCTTTGTTTCCTATTATTCAACCATTTACTGATTCATGGAATGATCTTCCCTCTTATCCCAGGAGTTCTTACTTTACTTAAGAGCCTTTGGTGAGCAACCTTGTCAAAGACTTTCTGAAAGTTCAAGTACACTATATCCACTGAATAACCCTTGTCCTCTTATTTGTTGTACCATCAAAGAATTCTAATAGATTGTTGAATACAATGTTGTAGCCATGTTGGTACCACAATATTAGACAAGGTGGGTAAGGTAATATCTTATATTAGACTAACTTCTGTTGGTGAGAGAGACAAGCTTACACAGAGCCCTTCTTCAAGTCAGGGAACTCTGTAAGCTCATCTCTCACCAATGGAAGCTGGTCCAATAAAAAATATTACCTGACCCAAGTTGTCTCCAATAGATTTGTAAAGGGAAATCATGCCTCACCAAAACTATGTTGACTCTTCCCGCAACATATTGTGTTCATCTATGTGTCTGATAAGTCTGACTTTTTTTTATATACTTTCAACCAATTTGACTAGTTCTGACGTTAGACTTACTGGCCTGTAATTGCTGGGATCACCTCTAGAGCCTTTTTTCAACAATCAGTGTCAGTTTAGCTATCCACTAGTCATCTGATAGGCTGATTTTAAGCAATAGGTTACATACCACAGTTAGTAGTTCTGCCATTTCATATTTGAGTTTCTTCAGAACTCCTGGATGAATGCCATCTGGTCCTGGTGACTTACTACTGTTAAACTTTATAATGTTGTTCCAAAACCTCCTCTCTTGACACCTCAGTCTGGGACAGTTCCTCAAATTTGTCACCTAAAAAGAATGGCTCAAGTGTGGGAATCTCCCTCATATCCTCTGAAGTGAAGACTGAATCACATAATTCATTTAGCTTCTCCAGAATGGTCTTGCCTTCCTTGAGTGCTTCTTTAGCCCCTTGGACCACCCAGTGGCTTCACTGATTGTTGGGCAGGATTCCTGCTTCTGTTGTACTTAAAAATGTTTGCTGCTAGTTTTTGTGTCTTATGCTAGTTGCTCTTCAGTTTCTATTTTGGCCTGCCTAATCATACTTTTACACTTGGCTTGCCTGAGTTTATGCTCCTTTCTATTTTCCTCAATAGGATTTGAATTAGTTTTTAAAGGATGTCTCTTTTTCTTTAACCACCTTTTTTACTCTGTTTAGCTATTGTGGCCTTTTTTGTTCCTTTTACTGCTGTGGTTCCTTTTTTTTTAATTTGAGGGGTGAGAGGTAAAATATTCCATTTGAACCTCTATTATGGTGTTTTTAAATTTGTTTCCATGCAGCTCACAGGCATTTCATTCTTGTGATTGTTCCTTTTAATTTCCATTTAACTAGCTTCCTCATTTTTGTGTAGTTTCCCTTTTTAAAGTTAAATGCTGCTGTGATGGGCTTCTTTTGTATTTCCCCCCCCAAGGATGTTAATAGTGGCCATGATGTAATTAAAATTTACTGAGTGGTTTAGCTATATTCACCTCCTGGACCAGATCCTGTGTGCCACTGAGGACTAAGTCAAGAATCACCTCCACTTGCGGGTTCCAGGAATACCTGCTCCAAGAAGCAGTCAGCAAAGGTGTCTAGAAATTTTATCTGTATCCCATACTGTGGTGACATATTCCCAGTCAATGAGGGGATAGTTGAACCCCCCCCACATCTTTATTGTATTTTTCTGTTTTTGTCCCCTCTCTAACTCCCTGAACATTTCACAATTGTCATCACCGTCCTGGTCAGGTGGTCAGTACTCCATTCCTACTGCTACACTCTTTATTATTCAAGCATGAAATTTCTATCCATAGAAATTCTATGGTACAACTTGCTTCATTTAAGATTGTTACTATGTTTGACTTTATGCTTTCTTTCACATATAGTGCCACTCCCCTATCAGCACAACCTACTCTGTCATTCCTGTGTATTTTGTACCCTAGTATTACCTTGTCCCATTGACTATCATCATTTCACCAAGTTTCTGTGATGCCTGCTATATCAATATCCTCATTTAATACCAAGCACTCAAGTTCACCCATATTTAGGCTTCTAGGGTTGGTATACAAGCACTTATTAAAATTTGTCAATATTTACTCATCTGGCTTCATGTGATGTGATTGAATGGGACTCTTTTGTTTGACTGTTTCTCTTCACTTCCCACCTGTACTGTATGTCCTAATAAAGAGAAGAGGCTATAAGTTGATAGAGTATCCCCTTTAATAAATCCTCCCCTATGGAATGTATCTGTCTGAACCATGTGCTCCTCCCCACTTGTCACATTTCCCCTGCTGGCTTTTATCCTCTATGACGTTTCTAATTTTACATGCCAGCAATCTGGTTTTGATTTGGTTTAGGTGTAGCCTAACCTTCCTGTATAGGCTCTTTCTTCCCAAAAGATCCCCAATTCCTAATAAACCTAAACCCCTCCTCTGAATACCATCCTCTCATCCATGCATTAAGACCCTGCAGTTCTGCCTGTCTAGGTGGCCCTGACATGGAACTGGGAACATTTCAGAGAATGCTACCATGAAGGTCCTGGACTTCAATCTCTTACCTAGCAGCCTAAATTTGCCCTCCCTCCCAGGACCTCTCCCACTTTTTCTATGTAATTGGTACCTATGTGTACCATGACCACCAGCTCTCCCCAGCACTGCATATAAGTCTGGCTAGACGTCTTAAGAGGTCTGCAGTCTTTCCACCCGTCAGACAATACGTTGTGCAGTTCTCCCACTCATCACAAACTAACTAGCTATCAAAGGATCCTAAAGGGATTAGGAGCCTATGGATGGAAGGCTAGATTCTTGTTAGGAAGCACTCAGTCTTGCCTAGCAGGACTCTAGGCTCGGGACACAGCCCCCCCCCCAAAAGATCACACTATAAACTTCAATCAAGCAGACACACACCAAACAAGCACACAACAAACAAACAACAAACTCATCCCAGGGGCCACATGATTGCTGCTCCTTCACCTGAAGCACTCCCTTGTAAAATGCCCAAAACTCACATCATATGTCCATAGGGGAAAGCTTACATCTCCTCTATTATAGTGAGAGATGATGGCTGTGTGTTTTATTTTGTTTTTTATTCGTTTGTTTGGACTGATCTCTTTCATGTGAAAATACACAATGAGAACGAATAGTAATAGTCTGAAACTATTTTTGAATTTAGTAATGAAATAAAATTCTATCCTTTTTTGGACAATTCTGCATAAAATCATGACATTGTCATGTTGATGGAATATATTAAATCCTTCTGATATTTCTCCTACCTTTCACAGATTTTGTTTTGAACAGTTAACTTTTGTCCTATATAGTTACTATTTGTTATCAATTTATTTCACTGGATTCCATATTCATTGTGTGTCTGATTTGTATATCAGACTTGATTAACTTTCAAATAAAATCTTTCCTCTCTTTCCCAGCACAGCAAACTTATCCTTGTTTCCAAGTCAGGATTTGTTATTTCTATCTTGTGCATTGTCACCATTAATAGTTGTCATGTGGACCAAATTATGTTCTCAGCAGCAACTAGACACCGCAGGACTTGCTGAGGAAATAATCTGGAGACAGTGGGGAAGCACAAGTGTACCTGAGGATGTCATATGACATTCAGAACTTCTGTCACTGGAAGGGGTGCATGAGATAGAAAGATCCCAGAGCGAACTTGCAGGGTTGGCAGTTTAAAAATTCATTTGTACGTGCAAACTGAACAAACTTCATATGGAAATTTAATAGGACAGAGTATTGAACCATCAATGCCTATTGTATAGTCACTTTAAAGCAGCTCTGTTATAGCTCTACACCTTGCAATTTGAGTGGAGAGGGATAAGAAAGTTCTGATCCAAGACGTGATGTGACTTTTCTATGGGAAGGTATCATGTACCATAATATCAGTACGTTCATTTGTGCTTGACTGTCTTAAACATGGAGAAAATCTGACATGCAGGGATAAATGCTGTATCAAGTTCTACAACTCCAGGGAGTGACAAAGATGTCTGTCTGTCTTCAGATCGTCTTACATTCTTGATGGTGATTCCATTAGCTGCATTTCTAGGTGCATAAAGTCAAACTCAGAACCAGCATATCTCCACTGTAAGAACATATGCTGTCATTTCCAAACCCAGTTAACCCTTCTTCACAGAGTCTGATTGAAAGCATCCAGGAGGATGAAAATTTTTTCTCAATTTTGATTTTTTTTCTTCTCTGAATGAAAATATGCCCAAGAACAAGTGAGAATGGCGTCACTTTACGATGCTTAGATGACAGTAATATGTAAAGAAACATTTTCCCATAGTGCATTGTGCTGTTTATCAAGGCAGTTTATCTTGTCTTAAAAGGAGCTTTAGACCCACACATACTGAGCTAGAGAAATGATTGGTCATCACAAAAATGATGAGGCACTTATTTGAGCTTCCCTCAGTCTAACGAATGGAGAAACAGTAACTCATGGTTTAGAGTAGTGTTTCCCAAAAGTCTGGAAGATGAACCTCCTCGCTTGGAGAAAATGAAATCACTGGTGCCCCCTGTACCTCCATTTGTTAGAGGCCTAACTTTGTTTTAGAATTTAAATTGTGTTCTACAATATCCTTACGTTCTTATTTTAAGGAATGATGTATAGTCAACATTAGGTGTTGGAAAATGTTTGCACTCGAGTTATTTGTGTTATTCAAAACAGAAATAAAACATTAGTTTTCAAGTTTCATAATAGTGTTACCTAACAATTATTTTAATTGCTCTTGCAAAGTGGCAACGTACTTTTTTCCTCTTAACAGAACATCTCAAAGGGAGCTCAGAGGTTGGTTAGTGGGATGGATAATCTTGATGAGGAATGTAAGAGGAGTTTGCCCTTGGGCTGGAGAGCCTGGAGCTAAGACAGCCCTGATTATATAAATGAGCTGCACCGAGGGGAATCAAGTGATCCTAGGTTAAAACGCAGCAGGAAGCTGCAGGAGATAGGGGTTCATAGAAGAATCATAGAAGATAGGGTTGGAAGAGACCTCAGGAGGTCATCTAGTGTAATCCCCTGCTCAAAGCAGGACCAACTGCAACTAAATCATCCCAGCCAGAGCTTTGTCAAGTCAGTCTTTAAAAACCTTGAAGGATGGAGATTCCACCACCTCCCTAGGTAACCTATTCCTTTGAGAGAAAGTAACCAAAATTACAAGCAGGAAAAAGCTTGCTAGGTAATGAGGCCTGGAGACATCCTGCCCAGGAAGCAAGGGAGACACTGAGAGCAGATCTGCAGGGAGGAGGAGGTTGTGCCTGTATAAAAATGTGGTAAAAGTAATCACTCATTTCAGAAGTTAGAAGTAGATTGAACGTTTTGATTTGATTTTTTCCCCCCATGACTCCAACAGCAGAAGAGAAATTTATAGGTAGAAAATATTTCAGTTTATTGCTTTGTCAAAAAAAAGTGGGGGTTTTTAATAGAAAGTTACTTACACTGTGTTTAATAATTGACTAATCCCAGAGCTGTGTGGGTATTGATAATACTGGAGCACAGACACTGGGAACAAGCAAGGTTTCCTTAGATTAACATTAGCTTCCAAAGTGAGTATATGCTGTTATTGCCCTGTTTAAGTTGGATAAGTGGTGCGTAATACTTAGTGCATTTTACCTATACATCTCGAAGCTCTTTACAATAGGGAGTAAAACTCACCTCTGCTATACTAATTTTTTTCTGTCAAATGAGGATAGTAAGTCACTTGCTGGAGATTGAGAGTAACAGGTTGGCAGAGTTGGGAATAAAATCCAGATCTCCTCATTAGACTTCCTTTTCTCAGACCGGAAGGGACCATTATGATCATAAAGTCTGATCACCTTGATTATATACATTCACTCATTCCCCTATGCATCACAATCCCCACCTCTTATACATGCATTAAACATCTTTACGGACCCTGGTAAACCAGCTCCTTCTCAATACCCAGATACCTTGCATTGGGAGTGGGGGGTGGACTGGGGGAAGGACAATTTTGCTAGTTCTATGTCCTATTTTCTGGTAGCTGCAATGAGAAAGTTTTGGGCTGCTTCTCATTATGATAGGTTGTGGCTTCTGCACACAAAGCTTTCATTGTCTCTTCTGAAGGCGTATGATAATGGGATCTGATGCTTTGTGATAGGCACTGAAGGCGACACCAATTGAGTCATTTCAGTCAAGTATTCAGATATTTATTTTCCAGCTGGCTAGTGATCTTCCTATATTTTAAAAAAGACTTAACAATGAACTTAGTTCCATTGTACCCTGTTTGATGCATATATTTCATAGAAGTCATTTTATTGCCCTGTTTCACCTGAGAAAAGATCATCAAGATACCTAGAGAAGCCATCCAGCTCTCACATGTGCTAAATCAGTGTGGAACTGAAACGGGAGCAAGGAAGAAAACAATAGTATGGTACAAATGAAGTCTGAGATGAGTTGCTGTCAGCTAGACAAACTCTTGCTCAGACCAGCATTAATACCATTCCCTTTGTTAATCTGAGAGTGTCTGCAGCCCTACCACTTCTTTCTGTTCTCCTGTCAGATCCCACAAGCTAAGCAGGAATGGATCAAGACGAGTTAGGAAGGATGCTCCTGTGCTTAAGCCAGTGGAATGAAAATAAGGAGACCTGGGTCTGTTCCCACCTCTGCCACAGACTTTTATACCAGTTCTAGGACCTAAATATACTGGCAAACACGTCAGTGTCAGTGTAACTGCAGTTACAGTTGGGGTTTTGCCCGTATAAAAATGTGGTAAAAGTAATCACTCCCCTAAATGATATTGCTATTTTGCGCGCGCGCACACACACACACACACACACACACACACACACACACACACACACACACACACACACACACACAGACAGACAGAGAGCTGTTTAAAGAACATTATTTAAGGTTGCAAAGACAAGCCCCAGCTATAATACTGGCAAAAAATTTTTAGTGTGGATCAGTTCTTAAGGGTGCTATAGGAAGTGGTATTGGCAGTACAGTCAGTGGCACTCTACTTTCTGAATCAATACTCAGCTAATGCCCCAGCATGACGCTGGTAGGTGTTGTACTGATGGCATTGCTCTTCTTTTCAGAGGACAGACACTAAAACTGATATCCTGATTGCTGATGGTCAATAAAGATCCCAGGACACTTTTCAGATGGGTTGGGGTGTTAGAACTTGTTCTAGACAAAATTGCAGCTTTAGTAAACAATATAATTGCCCAATTTCATTGCAGCGTTCGCTGAATTTGATATCCTTACTAAACTCTGTTGTGTAGCATAGGTGTAAATGGCTGCTGCTTCCCAGCCCAGGACTAGCTGCATTATGTCAATTGACTATCTTTATACGATCTTAAATTTTAAAGTGCACTGGGTTTGTAAGATGCTACATGCAGGTATTGTCAAATTATTGACTTTCAGGGGAGAGATCCCCCCCACCTTTTTTTAAATTGCTCGGGGTCTGTCATCTTTTCAACTAGGCTGATCAGTTACTTTCCTTCACAAAAGCTTTACCGCATTCTGTGTGTGCTTGGTTTCTATGTGCTTTGAACCTCTTCTGATGACTCACTCAGCTCAGGAAGGAGACTGAGTGCTTCAGTAGGTGTTTATTATTATTTTTTGTTCTACTCTGACTTCAAAGTATTGTCGTGGCTGCATTGTCGATTAGCCTCAGTGTAGCTTTATAACTCTGGTCAATTTACTATAGGGCACTGTCTACAAGGTACAACTGCATACTGTAAAACAAATTAAGTGCTTTGCTTTGCCTCTGACCTAATGGTGCTGTGTTCTTTGTCACTGTTGTCATAGGTCTTGGAAAGTAACTTTTGCACTGATATCAGCGTATACTGTTTCTTCTTCAAGGGGCTCTGCATATTCCCTCTTACGGGTATTGTGCTGCCTGGTGGTGCATGCTGATAGGCTCTTTTCTAAGCAGTGTCCATTAGAGTGAGCACAAGCTCCCTCCTATGTCTTCCCAAAGGTTCCAAAGGTTAGGCTGTATAAGGGGGTGCTGGGCCCTCTACCGCTTCATTTCCTTCCAACTGCTGCACCAGATGGAAGTGAACAGCTCCGGTCCCTCAGATCTGGGATTTTTCTAGTGGTAGTGCCTTGTTACTTTGTAGTTGTTGTCTTTCATACACATTTTAGTATAAGCAGTTTGTTTAGTTTAGTATAGATAGTTTAATATAATTTGTGAGAATCCGTGTATGATTGTGGGACCACAAAAGAAGAATGGCTTTAAGAAATGTGCTTCATGCTCAGCTGTCGTCTTAATGTCAGATGAACATGTTAGGAGCTTTACGTGTCACTCTCCTCCTGGGTGTTCCAGGCGTGATAGTCTGGAAAATAGAGCACACAAGGATAGGCAGAAGAGTACAGGTGCTTCTATTCATAGAACCTCTTGTTGCTAAGCTGTCTGGTTCCAGAGGGTCATTGGATCTGAAGACTAAAAGGCCTGTTTTTTGGCTCCAGTGGCTTCTATCAGCAAGGCTAAGTTGTCTAAGGGTTCCAAGTCATTGGAATCTTTGTTGGTACCGCTTCCAATCCTTCAGCTAAAGCTGTCAAGGCTTTGAAGGCACCATTGAAAGAAAAGGGCTGTCTGTCTACTAAGGAGCCTAAAGCCATGGCAGTTCTGAGTGCATGGGTTCCTAAAGAGAAGCAGAATGAGAAGACTGTCATTGTTAGCAGTGCTAGATCCCACACATCGGACTTATTGGATCTATCCAGTTCTGACATGGCCTCTATGATTCCAACTTTGAAACCTAAATCTCTTACAGATTCCATTTCAAAGTCCAGTATCATAGAGCTGAGTGTTTCTCCTAATCAGATACTCCCCAGGCCTGTGGCATTGGCTCCTTACTGTTCTTGTTTTGGGACCAGCCTCAGATCCAAAGAGCTTGTTAACAGTAGTGGCTAAAGCCCAGCTTCCTTCATCTGAGTGTTCCCCTGATCTGAGTGAGAGAAACTTGATGATGAGGAAGAGACAGTCTTGTTGGGTTCTGTATCTACCTCTGTCTCCTGAAACGAGGAAAGTAGAGAAGATTTAGTCTTTCTCCAGATACACTTCTGCACCCTCTACCTGCGACTCCAGTAAGAACTGAGGCAGATGTTTCTCACTTTTTATTTCTCTTCACTCTACGGTTCTGTTGCTATCTTTACAGTGACCCATAGCAGATATGAGCTTAACTCCTGCGTTAAGAGGATAAAGCAAGAGCCTTATTCATACCAAGTTATGCCACAAAACCCCATTTCCAAGGAACCTTAACCACAAGGGCCCCAACAACCCATTTTCAGGGGCCACTAACCCCTGGGCTCCCAAACCCCCAGAGCAACAGGCCCTTACCGTAGGGCCCCCTAACCTCCATATCCAGGGGCCCTTAACCCCAGGGGAGCCAAAACCCATTTACAAGGGGCCTTTAAACCCAGGGGCCCCAAACCCCCATTTCCATGGGGCCCTAAACCCCTGGGGCCCCAAACAACCCTTTACAGGGGCCCCAAACACCCCTATCAAGAGACCCCTAACCCCTGGGGCCCCAAACCTTAGGGGCCTAAAAACCCCATTTCCAGGGGTGCCTAACCCCTGAGGCCCAAAACCACCATATCCAAGGGCCCCTAACCCCTGGGGCGCCTAACCCCTGAGGCCCAAAACCACCATTTACAGAGGCCCCAAATCCCTGGGGCCCCAAACACCCATATCCAGGGGTCCCTAACCCCTGGGGCCCCAAAACCACATTTCCAGGGACCCCAAATCCCAATATCCAGGGGCCCCTAAACCCTGGGGCCGCAAAACCACATTTCCTGGGACCCCTAACACCTGGGGCCCGAAAGCCCCATACACAGGGGCCGCTAACCCCTGGGGCCCCGAAACCTCATTTCCTGGGGCCCCTAACCCCAGGGGCCCCAAAAACCCCATATCCAGGGGCCCCTAAACGTGTCCAGTCGGCCTCACCAGACTCCAACTCTCTCTCTGTCTTCATCTCCTTTGTCACCCTCTCCATAACACCCACCTCACTGTAGTCAACTTTTCTGCCAGTTCCCCCATCCTCGCCTCCATACCTCTCCCCTTCCAGCAAGAGATGCATGTCTATTTTTTTAATCCAAGTGTGATTACAGCCCCCAAAATGAAAGGCCACCCAGAACTCACAATTCACAGCCAGCAATCTCAGTGAGGTCTGTGATTCCTCCAGTCATTAGTAACTCTCAGTTTAACAGTATGAGGCAGCAGAACAACGCCATTTTGGGTGGGGTGTACTTGTCAACCCATGGTCCATGACCAAATCTGGAACATTAACAGGACCTTGTGCCAGAGACACACTGAATTTCAGATCAAACAAGTAACCATTTGAATTTTTAGAGCACTTAAAGAAATTGAGGTTTAATACTCCAATTCACGAGCCAGATTCTCAGTGAGGTCTATGATCTCAGTCATTATTACTCTCAGTTAAATCAGTATGAGGCAGTAGAACAAAACCCATTTTGGTGGGGTGTAACTTGTCACCGCATGGTCGAGCCGCTGCTGCTGGAGGGGCTGAGATGCCGGCGGCAGCAGCTCCCTGCCGCCGGCAGCCCAAGTGTCCCCGGGTCAGGGCGCTGCCTCCGCAGCCGGGCAGCCCAGGGCGCCCCCCCCCCGGGGTCAACGAGCCGCCGCCGCAGCCGGGCAGCCCAAGGGGTCCCCTGGCAAAGGGAAACCCCGGCTGCCGGCTGCAGCAGAGGTGCTCTAACCCTGGGTCAGGGCGCCGCCGGAGTGGGGGGCAGGCAGCTCCCATGGAGCTGCCGTAGTGGTGCCTGTGGATGGTCCATGACGCAAATCTGGAACATTAACAGGACCTTGTGCCCCAATGAGACACACTGAATTTCAGATCAAACCAAGTAACCATTTGAATTTTTAGAGCACTTAAAAGAGTTGAGGTTTAAAACATATCAAATGGGGCTCATGGAAACCATCTATCTGTGTTTCTGTATTGGCATGTACACACTGTAAAAGAGAACAACTTCTTAAACACTATTCTCAGTTTGGGTTTCCCAAAGATTTAGTAAGTGCCATGCGCTATCCCAGGTTAAAAATTGGCAGACAGAGACCATTTTTACCTTCATCACATCAACAATTTTGATCCCCAGGTCTGCGAAAAAATAAATAAATAAATAAAATAAGGCCATTTTCTTAGGACTTATATATCCGGAACCTCTGGCTCAGCTGACCCCAAATTTGGGTTGCTTACTTACCCTGCGCTGTCCAGAGGAACATCATATTTCATAAGAATGTAACTAAACTGCTACCCCACTACAGCATTTTGTTAATGGCTGGCTACACATCTCTCAGATTTCTGTCTATTAACCATGATCTTGGAATCTTCCATGAGGTTTAATATGGGCTACTGGTGTTAAGAAAGAAGAATAACAGATGAAAAGATAGACAACATTAGGCATTACAGGAAGGATATTTAGCTCATGTAAATTACCATAACTCCATAGCACTAAACTAATTCATCTCATCTTTGGAAATGGCATAATTGACTATATGGGGTTATGTCTGGTTTACAGCAGCTGGGAATCTGGCCCCATTGATTTCAATGGAACTGCAACAATTTACAAAAGGGGGAGAACTGACAAATTTAATCCAGTGGAGCTATGGATGTTTTATACCAGCTGGAAGTATGGACCCGTTCACTCCAATGGAGCTACACTGGTTAACACCAGCTTCTGGTCCTTTATAGATGTTCAGTCTCTCTGAGATAACTACAGCCCATATGAATTAAATGTTTTTAAAATGTCATGAACCATTGCACCTGCAGCCTAGCCATTAACAGTTCCACTCTTGTAATTAATCCCATGGCACAAAGAGACATGGAAGGACAGATGGGTTAAGAATTTTTGACTCATCTTTGGTTCAGATGACAGGCAAAGTGTATGGATCTGAAACTGTGTAACGGACTGGATCCCAAGCAGGTGTAAATCAGCCACAGCTCTGTGGAAATCAATAGGACAGATCCCCAGGTCATTTAAATCATTGTAGTTCCACTGAAATCCAAAAACTGGATCCTGAGTTGGCATAAATAGCCCTAGCTACTCTGGAATCAGTTGAACTGTGTCAGTTTACACAAGCTCAAGATCTGGCCCTTAGTTTTCAGTCTTTGACTCTGGTTACCTCTTATAGTGTGTCTGCACTGCAATTAAAATTCTGCCACTGGCCCACGCCAGCTGATTTGAGCTCACAGGGATCAGGCTAACAAGTTTTTAATTGCAGCGTAGGCATCTGGGCTCGGTCAGGAGCCTAAGCTCCAGGACCCTGCGAGGTGGGGCAGATAGATAAGCCTATTACTTATCCTAACAAACTCATTTTGTCATAATGATATATTTTTAGATAGATAGATAGATACATAGATTCTCTGTTTGAAACTCTTCCACGAGTCTGCTGCGTTACCTGGGAGTTTCAACAATTTGGGGGCTTTTAGATGCTCCATCTCCATGATGACTCCTTTATTCCTTCATCACAGTCCTCTTTTCTCTGTCCTCTCTTCTACCTCGCTCTGGTACCATGTGTTGTGAATTTATAAGGAGGAGAAACATTTTGGAGTCTACAGTGTAACACATTAAAGAACTAAAACATGTTCCAAAAGCTAAAGGAGAGCCCAGAGCTCCAAGCTGTGTGTCTGGCAAAGGTGACACTAGAATGCTAGCCCCAGTCCAGTGCTCTGCTCTTAAAGACACAGAACATACTCCTAACACATACTAACCCTGGGCATCCACTTCCCCATCCTACTCTACCATTTACCCTGAAAGGACTGTGTGCAGCTCTGTACCTTTAACACCATGTTCTTAGTAACCCCTATGAAGCCCTGTTCTGTCACACCCTGTGAACTATCATTACTTCATAATGTGCTCTCAGTTACTCCTGTGCATGCCTGTTGACTTCAGGGCTTTGGCTCAGATGTCCCTGGTAAGAACTTTGTCTGTGATGTTGCTGATGATATTCCAGCCAGGAATAACATCTGTGCTCACCAGATAGAAGATCTTCACTGGCTGGTAGTTTTTTAGCCCCGCCGAGGACCTGGCCAATTGACTACACTGGAATGATGTTGATTTACACCAGCTGGGGATCAGTCTCATTGATCACAATTTAGCTATGCTAATTTACATTAGCTCATTGATCTATGGCATCTGAGAATCTGATTCTTTATCATCAGCAGAGTGATTCTAATCTACAGCAGTGGTAGAGCTGTCCCATTAGTGTCAACAGAGCTGCACAAATTTACTCCAGCAGGGTATCTGGCCCTATGGAGTATAATGAAGCTACACTGATTTATACTTACTGGGGAACTGGCTCATTGACTCCAATGGAGCTGTGCTAATTAACATCAACTTTCCTATGAGTTTCAAGGAAGCTACACTGATTTATGTTGTCAAGCATCACCAGTGTGGTGCTCTGCTCCATCCAATGTTGATATCAGTCAGCTGCACGCGTGTGTTCTCCCTGTGTGCTTCCCCTGCTCTGAGGATCGCTGGCACACCAGACCCTGAGAGAAACCCCAATGACCACAGACTCTGCTAAGGTATGAAGGCACCCAGCCAGATTTATTGCCAAATGAAACAGTCTCTAGCTCCTCGGATCACATGTCTAAAATTCTACTAGTACATATATGCTCCCTGACAATGGACTGGCTTAGTCAATGGTGGGATTTACCACTGCCCCCCTAGGCCAGACAAAGACAACCCCTTAGGGATGCATTCTTATACATAGGTACAAACAAGTGTCTTGATGTATTGAGGTACAATCCCTCTGTGTAGCAAGGTGCCGCCTCTCACCTTTTAGATGTTGGTTCGATTAAAACAACCCCATTCATCATCAAAAAGAATAAGGAGTACTTGTGGCACCTTAGAGATTCACAAATTTATTTGAGCATAAGATTTCTTTAATGGATGCATGTAGTGGAAAATCCAGTAGGAAGATATATATATATGTACACAGAGAACATGAAAAAAAGAGGTGGATCCGTGGAGCTATCCACCTCCCCTTCCCCCCATTCCCCGCACACACACACAATGTAGTTTCTGTGGGTGGAGGATGAAGGAACACCACATGGCAAACCCTGGAATTGACCCAAAAGAGTGGAAAAGACTCCACTATAGTCCCACCCTCCCCCAGTAGAAGAAGTAGAGGATGCAGAGCAGCAAACCTGGCGGTTGGAGAAGGGTGGGAACATTCTTCCATCAACCTAGCTACCATTATTCGGGGAGGTGGAGTTACAACAGTGACAGACAAACACTCTCCATTGCTGTGGTATGTCCTAGGTAGTGTCTACACAATACATTATGGCAGCATAGCTGAGCTCTTACCATTGTGCTCCCTTGAGCAAAAACTCCCCCAAATGCAGATGGCTACCACAATGCATCACTTAAGAGCCAAATTCAATGCTCAACAGATGTCTTTCTATTGACTTTAGTGAGTACTGGGTCAGACCCTAAAGGCCAGTTTTTCTAAAGTTTTTAGGTGTCTACAGATGCAGGATATGCACCTAATGGGATTTACAAAGGTTCCTAAGGAGGTTAGACACCACATTATTTTGATTAAATGAGAGCTAGGTGATAGGCACTGTTGAAAATCCCTCTATGCACCTATGTGATCATTTGACACCTACATACCTTTAAAAATTAGGGCCCTTAGGCATTTAAAATGCAGATAGGCAATTAATGGGATTTTTCATAATCATTCAGGTGACTAAATCCCACCTCACTAAAAACCTTTCAAAATCTGGTCCTAGATCTGGTTAGGTGCTTTGAAAATCCAACAAGGTGCAACCTGCGCACTGAGTTTCCATTTGATTGTTCAAATCCCTTAGCTGGCTTTGAAAATATTCATTTTGATCCTTAAAACTATATATTACTTGAACAAGTTTCTTAGAACCTCAGGCTCTCTATCTTCAGGTTCAAAGGAAAGGAAAAATAATTTGGTTTAATTTAAGTTGCTGGATGGGTGTGAGGGTGCTGGGTGGTGGTAGTGGCTAGTGATATACTGGAGGTCGGACTAGATGATTTGATGGTCCCTTCTGGTCTTAAATGCTATCCTACTTGCTTATGTTGCTAATTTGTTTTCTAGACCACCAAATAGTTTGTTTTTGTCCTGAAGAGACAAACAATAAATAATTGTACTTGATAAATTTACTTTTTATTTACAGAATATTTCAACTGCCTTTGGGTGATAAATTTTTTTCCTTACAGAGAGAAATACTTGAATTATTTTATTGTCAGTTACAAACAAACAAACATACATTTCTTTCTTTCTTTCTTTCTTTCTTTCTTTCTTTCTTTCTTTCTTTCTTTCTTTCTTTCTTCTACATTATTGCGCCATAACCATACAGGGAAATTTATAGCAAACTTAACAGAATGAAATAGTTCTCTGGGCAGTTTATGATATATAGCTCAATTAAACACAGAACAAAAAAAATAAATATGGAAGACATAGGGAAGATGATATTACTTGAAGATATTTGGGCATGTCTACCAAATAGCTGGAAGTTGAAGCTAGAAATAAATTGTATATTTTTAATTAACCCTTGGAAAAAATTACTGAGGTATGTGGTGAATCCAATCAAGACTCTTATGTTTTTTTTCTAAAAGTTATGCTCTAGAAATTATTTTGGGGAAGTTCTATGGCTTTTGTTATACTGGAGGTCAGACTAGATTAACACTGTGGTTCTTTCTGGCCTTAGATTCTATGAATCTAGATAGACTACAGACAAGATATATTATAAATGCCGATGGGAGAAAACCCTATAAATGAGGTTACCCAATACTGTGCATGACAAGACCCTGTTTTTAATTCCGTATAACTTCCTAAAACTTTAACCATTTGGGCTGAATTTTTTCATGGTTGGGTGTCTGCCTTAGTAGGAAATTTTCTTAAGAGTTCTGCAAAAAAAAAAAAAGATTCAGTCATTTCCAAGAAAGAGATTATGGGAAAATATATTGGTTCCCCTGTGTTAACAAAGGGGAAAAATTCTTTTTTTCGGACACTCTAGCTCTGGTAGGCACTGAAGCAGAAAATGAAATATGGGGGGGGCACCCTGGTGTCAGGGATGCACCTTTTGCTGGTTCCATGAAACAGCACCCAGACTTGGCCAAGTTATGAGAATTTGGAAGAATCTCGATTTCCACATGCTCAATAGATGCTTCTTAGAGTTGTGGGCTAAGAGCTCCTATCCAACCCCGCAGAGTGTGCTCCAGCTCCAGGCTAAACTGGCAATGTTGGACTTCCCTGGAAATTGCTGATATCACACTAGATGATCAAAATGGTCCCTTATTACCTTAAAATCGATGAATCTATGATATACACCATAATCTTATAATCTGATCTGCTAGTAAAAAATGCCATGGAAGTCAAGAGCCATCTCCCAGAGTTGTTGTGTGACCTGATCAGGTTAGGCATTGAAAAATCTATCTGTGTCTTACATAGGAAGCCTGCATAAGTGCTGAGGAATGTTATTTAAAATTAGGCCAGAGGGAACCCCAACCCAGCCCAAAACCTAAAATGCTGCACTGGGCAGCCAGAGCAGGAAATGGGGAAGACTAAATGGACTTTTCTGTAGAGCTGGTTGGAATTATTCAGGTATTAAAATCGTGGTGAAAACTGTTAAATTTCAACAAACTAAGGTGAACATATTATGAAATGTTTCTTATATTAAGGTTTTGTTTTTGTTTTTTTTTTCCTTCGACTAAAGATTCTCATTTGATTTTTCAATTATCTGTATATCTGGTCAAAAGGTTCTGACTATCAAAAGTTTGACAAAAGTTTATTTATTTATTTATTTATTTCATTTTAAAAAAAGTTTCTCTTCCCATTTTGCAAACAGATTTAGAACAGGTCAAAGTTTTTCAAATGTCAAAATTCCAATTAAAAAAAGTGAAAGTTATCGGAAGAAATTCAACAAAATATTTATGAATTTCCCTCATTCGCCCTGTTTTAACTAACTCTACCTTTCCTTCTCTGATTTCTCCAGTTGTGTGAAAAGATACTCTTTTCTATTGTTTTTCTAAAGGCTCCCTTCACCTCTTTGTTCCTCAGTGTGTATATTATGGGGTTCAACACTGGGGTCACAACTGTGTACATGAGGGAAATCATTTGATCACTCTCTGGGGTGGAGATAGACTTGGGCCTCAGGTAGGTGAAAAGGGCCGTTCCATAGAACAAAGTCACCACCATGAGGTGGGAGGAGCAGGTAGAGAAGGCTTTACGCCTTCCCTCTGCTGATGGCAGCCTAAGGATGGTGGAGATAATGTAGATGTAAGACACGATTATCATCAGGAAAGGGCTCATGATGAACAGCACTGACACAGCCAAGACCACAATTTCATTTTTGGATGTGTTGGTGCATGCCATCTTTACCACCGGTGGGATGTCGCAGAAGAAGTGGTGGATATGGTTGGAGCCACAGAAGGGCAGACTGAAGATCCACGTGGTCTGAGCTACTTCCACTGAGATACCGATGGTCCATGAAGCAGCCGCGAGCTGCGCACACACCCGACCGCTCATGATGGTTCTGTAGTGCAAGGGTTTACATATGGCTATGTAGCGGTCATACACCATGACTGCTAGGAGGCAGCATTCTGCTCCTAGCTGCTAGGAGGCCCAGGATGGTGAAAACATACATGTGGGCAGCGCAGCCCACAACGGTAATGGTCTTTTGCTCCACCAGGAGGTGAACCAGCAGCTGAGGGACCACACTGCTGGTGTAGCAGACTTCCAAGAAGGACAGATTCAGCAGGAAGAAATACATGGGGGTGTGGAGTGAGGGGTTTAGCTTTATAAGGAGGATAATGATCAGGTTCCCCACCAGGGTGACCAAGTAGGTGGCCAGAAACACCAGAAACAGAAGGATTTGGAGTCTGGTAAGGTATGAAAACCCCACCAGGATGAACACATCAGAAATGGTCTGGTTCTCATCAGGATCTCTCTCAGAATATGTCATCTGCAGGAGTGACAAAGAGAGAGACGCTGGAGCTGAATCTGAAGAATACCATACATGTGCATATGAATCATACAATTCATACTGGTTTCCTATGTGTTGGGATGCTTCAGACAAAAACCTGCTGCAGTTCTATATGTAACTGGGCCCAACCATCATTGAATGTAAACTGGTGTCGCTGCATTGATATGACTGTGATGCTGCTCCCCATATTTTTCATAGTAATAGTATGATATGATTGTGTCATAATCCTAATATATTTTATTTAAAATAGGTTATATGGGGTATCATTAGAAAGGTATGATTTACTGAATATGATTAGCTTATTAGTATGCATGAATCATTGTTTTATCTAAAGTAAGCAATGGTGACTATACATCTGTACTACAAAAATGTTTGCATTTGGGGAATGCCCATCAGAAAGAATACAATCAGTCTGGCTGGCTAGCTGGGAACAAGTCAATGGGCCATTAGGAAGAACAATAGGTCTTTGAAGATACTAGCCTCTAATTTATGGCTGCTTTCACACTACAGGGTCATGTGCTCAAGTTAAATGGTACTGGTTTCCATGATAAAACACCAGTATTTTTCCATTGAGGGGTATGGGAATCACACTGAAAGACAAAGGATCCTGCCATATGTAAATCTTATTTAAGGGGAAGGAGTGAGATAATCGGGGTTCATTCTTCACTGAATCCCCACCCAGGATGACTGCTGGAAACATCTAAGGAACAAAGAAAAAGTGGCAGATAAGGACTGAGCTGACGCTGAGAAGGTGTCTGACCTGTGAAAGAAGTACCTGGAGTTTTAAGCTGCAAGCAAGAGCAGCTTGCTTTCAAGAACCTCTGCAATCTGCCTAAATCAACATTTAGGGTGAGAAATTACTACTTGTAAAACCATTTCTTTATATATTAAGCTTATATTGTGTTTTTTTTATTTGCTGGCTAATCATAGAATATAGAAGATTAGAAGAGACCTCAGGAAGTCATCCAGTCCAACCCCTGCTCAAAAGAGACCAACACCAACTAGATCATCTCAGCCAGGGCTTTGTCAAGTTGAGCCTTGAAAATCAAGGATGGAGATTCCACCACCTCCCTAGGTACCATTCCTGTGCTTCACCACCAATCCTAGTGAAATAGTGTTTCCTAAATATCCAGCTAGACTCCCCCACTGCAACTTGGCCATTACTCCTGTTCTGTCATCTGCACCACTGAGAAAGCCTAGTCAATCACTTGGAACCCCCTTCAAGTAGTTGATTTGTTCCTGATCCACCTTTTCTCTCCTCCAAGTGTTCAAATGGATTCCTTAGAGCTGCTTCATGATATTTTGCAGGGCTGAGGTGAGGCTGACCAGTCTGTATTTCCCAGATTCTCCTTCTTCCCATTTGTTAAAGATGGACACATATATTTTCAATCATCTGGGACCTCCCCCGATCTCCACAAGTTTTCAAAGATAATGGCCAATTGTCTGCAATCACATCAGCCATTCCTCTCAGCACCCTCAGATGCATTAGATTGGACTCATGGACTGTGCATGCAAGCTTTTCTAAATAGTCCTTAATAATCTGCTTTATCTTTTGCTATCCCTCATAATCACTTAAAATCTTTTGTAGTTAATAAACTTGATTCTGATGTTTCTAGTTTGTGGAATTCATAACTGGGGAGCAAAGTTGTGCTATCTCCTCTGCATTGAGGAGGATGGTGAATTTCTATGAGCTTATGCTTACAGTTCTCTGTGTTTTCTTTCAGTTTTTGGGGGCGCACTTGGTGATGAGCAATTCCCTTAGCTGAAGCTTCCCATGCAGTTCTAACTCAGTGTCTGTTCATTCCACAGCTGGGTGGGCCCAACCTGAGTGTGTCCTGGAGGAGGTTGAGGCCTGGCTCAGCAGGACATGTAAAGGACCAGGCTGGTGACAGTGATGAAGTGTTATCCATTACCTCAGGTGGCCCCTGGAGAGGGGGGACACCCATCACAATGTCCACTTGACACCAGTGAAAAATTAACTGATTTACAACAGACGGGGTTGATAAATTTACTCTAAAGGAGCTACATCAGTTTATACCAGCAATGGAGCATATCAGTTTCGAAGCACAGGGGTTTCTGTTCTTCCTCTTCAAAAACTTTTCTTTTCTGTATACATGAATATCAAAAGGGGATCAAGCTTTCTTCTTTCTTCTTCTTTCTACAGACACATTTATCAAATAAATCTCAAATGAGAGCAAATTCTGAGCTCATTGAATCTTAATCACAGGATTTCTTTACAATAGCAAAATATCCAACTTAGTTCCAATTCAACATAAGTGAGGACTACTCACATGAGTAAAGGGTGCTGCTGAGCCAACATGACTGAAGTCCTTTTGAAGAATGAGAAGCATGATAAATGCTGAAAAAATGGGGGATTTTGGCCTTTCATGGTACTATTAAATGTTATATCTTCCCTACATATAGAACAATTTAAATATTCCTGCTTTAATCATCACAGCATCCAAATATTTGTTTCTCTCAACTACAAAATAAGGCTAGCCAGTTGTCCTTTTCTGGTGTAAATCTTAACAGCTTCATGGGTATAAAAAGGTTTTACTGCTTTACACTTGAAGGTGCTAAGGGTATGAAAATTACAATATTTCTTATCGCTCATTTTATTTCAATTTGTCATTTCGTGTCATGCCTTTATTAGAAACCTTGTCCAACAAATAACCTAGAAAAAACATCTGTGGAAATTGTCTCTTTGTACATCGTAGGACTTTCTTCTCATAAAAATTCTTTATAGCAAGGTGATAAGACAAAGATCCTCCACTG